>NC_048310.1:4017759-4019311 GCF_013100865.1 Trachemys scripta elegans | reverse complement strand
AGCGGCGGCGGCAGTTCAGCGGCAGGTCCTTCGCTCCTAGAGGGAGTGCGGGACCTGCCCCCCCCCGAATTGCCGCAGGTGCCGTCCCTCTCCCTGGGCTGCCCCAAGCACCTGCTTGTTAAGATGGTGCCTGGAGCCAGCCCTGGGTTCACCCATATGAGCCATCAGCTCCCTGCAGACTCAAAGAACTGTCCCTGCATCAGTTACATCAAGCTTTTCTTCACCCCAATGAGGGCAAGAAAGTGTGGTGAGTTTTCATTTTTTGTTAAAGCTGAAATTCCCACATAAGCACATGATTGGAGGAGCTGGGATCCTAGGTATTGGCCTACAGAACCTATGCCTTAAAGCAGCCCTGGATGAATGGGGCTGCATTGATAGGCCTAGGGCCCAATAAGCATCTATGTGTTGCTGTGATGTACTGGAGGCAAAATATCTCACCCAGACAATGCCGAATTCAGAAAAGTGTTACGGTTTAAGAATGGAACGGTCTGCCTACTCTGGAAAGGCAGGGGTGACAGACAATCACACGGGACCAGGCAAGCCTCACCCAATGAAAGGCGGGGCAGTTCTATCTCTGGAAAAGGAAAGGTAAGGCACTGTAGTGTCCATTAACTCTACATGGTTATTAAAGCGCCAGCCCTGAGTGAAATGGATGTATGCATTCTAGGGGGCAAATGCCAAAGATGGGGGTAGCACAGTCCATTAGAAGGGGCTCCTGGTTTAAGGCAGATGGTGATGAGATAACAATGCCACTTTAGAAACAGGAGTGCAAAGCCCAGGATTCTGTGTGCCAGCTGGAGGTAGGTAACCTTTCTCACCCCCACCCCAACCAGCCATCTGCCAAGGAAAAACCGTGGCCAAGTGACCTCTTCTCCAGAAACTGACAGAGTCCTGTGGTAAGGTGCCTTAGGACTGTCGCTTTTTACAGATCCCGACTAACACGGCTACCCCTCTATGTTTCTCCAGAGAAGATGCTGTCTCCTCGAGTGCAGGGTACCACAGGAAGTTGTAACAAACCCGCTGGCTGCAGCCAGCCCAATGCAAATCACATCTCCAGCCTCAATGTATGAGCTGTGAGGGAGACTAGCCCCTGGAACAAATGCCCCCGGGCAGTGGCGCATTCTCCAGCTCCAGCATCCTCCGGTCCAGCCTGGACAACTTTCTGGAGGAGGCTTTAGCCAGCTGCAAGTTCCTGGGCTCAGCACAGGGCTAACTGGGTGTGAACTTGAATAGTCCCAGTTCTGCAGGCGATCAGAGTCGAGGAGCTAATGGTCCCGTTAGAGTTAAAAGGGGAGTCGGTCGGGGAAGGGGGGCTGTGTCTATCGCGGGGGGGTCTATGCAGGGCTGGTGGACGAGGATGGGTGGGTCACAGGCACCTCTATAAAACAAAGCCCTGAAGATCGTGACTGGCCCCCACTCGCTGGGGGTTGGGGGGGTTCGCAGGTGTCTCCGGGCGGGGGGAGCGGCGGGGGGTGTCTATTTGAGGGGCAGGATGTGGGGGTGTCGGGCTGGGGGTGTCTCCGGGCGGGGGGAGCGGCGGGGGGGGGGGGCT
>NC_048310.1:3930117-4017669 GCF_013100865.1 Trachemys scripta elegans | reverse complement strand
GGGGAGCGGCGGGGGGGGGGTGTCTATTTGAGGGGCAGGATATGGGGGTGTCGGGCTGGGGGTGTCTCCGGAGGGCTCCTCCCCTCCCCCGCCGGCGGTCGCTGCAGTTCCCGGCGCGGCCTGCAGGGGGCCCCGCCGTCCTCGCTCCCCGCGTAGCCGCTGCGCGACCGGTGGGTCCCGGTTCGGTGCCGCCGCCTCCTGCCCGCCGCGCCGGGGCCTCCCCGCCCGGAGCCGGAGCCGGAGCCGGAGCCGGATCCAGATCCAGGCCGCTCGCAGCGCCCCGGGGACTCGGGCGGCACCGGGCGATGAAATGACAACATCAACCCTGCAGGTACCGGCGGCGGGAGCCCGGCCCGGCCCCAGCGTCCGCCCCCGGCCCCGGCCCCCGAGTTCCCCCGGCCCGGCCCGGCCCCCGGCCCCCGAGTCTCCGGCCCCAGCTCCAGCGTCTCCGCCCGGCGCCGGGTCCAGTCCGGGCTTTGCGGGCCGCAGGCTGCGGGGAGGCCGCCAGGCTACGCGCAGGCCCCGGCCGCCCCCTCCGCGGGCCAGGCCGGAGCGCTGCCCCGGGGCCAGGTGGGGCCGGACCGGGGGTTCCCCGGGGACGCTGCTGCAGGGCCTGGAGCGGCTGCTCCGTCTCCGGCACCTGCGTAGCGCTCGGCGCCGTGGGGAGCTGCCCCCGGCCGGGCCTGGGCCCGCGGGCGGCGGCCTTTGCCTGCGGACCGCCCCGGCTCTCCGGGTGCCGTGGCCTAGGCCCGGGCCGGGTCGGGGAGGGCCCGTGTGGCGCTGGCCCTGCCGGGCCCCGGCTCCGGGTCTCGCTCCTGCAGCGGGTTTCGAGGCGGGGCCGCCCATGTAGCCTGCGCCGGGCCCCCAGCCTGGGGGGCGGGTTAGTGCCGCGCCCGAGGGAGCCGGGGCTGTGTCTTCAGCTCCCCCGAGGGGTGCCCAGCCCCTGCCCCTGCCCCTCCGCGGGGACTGGGGCCACCCGAGCTCTCTGCCCGTGGGCACTGGGAGGTCTGCGCCCAGGTTTGTATCATGGGCCAGTTGGGCTGTTTCTTTCTTTCTTTCTTTTCTACCAAAACACTTGTCCCAGTACAACCCCTCTAGTGCCTGTTACCAGTGTATTCTCCTTCCCAGACAAGAATGGCTGCACCGGTACAAATACATTTATCCCAGGGTAACTGTCCACATTCGGGAGCTGTCCTGTTTTCACTAACCAGGTGCTACGACTTCTCTGTGTAGACAGGGCTTTCCCTGCAAGGCCCACGGGGGCATCTGTTTCTCCTTCCCTTGCTCGGTGGTGGTGGCATGGGTTCAAGGTCCCAGTGGCATAGGAGCTGCTGCTTGTGCTGCCCCACCCTGGCAAATGGCGACGGGGTCTGGGCTTGGATTTTGCTCTCTGGAATCGGTGGCTTTGTCCAGCCCCGAAGGAGCCGCTCGTGAGTTCTGTCTGCTGTGTGTGAGCACGAGGCTCATATGAGAAAGAGGAGAGGACTCTAGGCGCCAGCAGCTTTTGGGTGCAGCTGCTGCTTCTCAGAGGTGTCCAAAAACCCGTTACGTCTGTGGGAAACATGACCTCTTTACTCGTCCATTGATCTCTCCTCCTCCTGTGTGCCGGGGCAGCTGTGTCATCGGAGCTGTGTTCTCTCCTTGCAGAAAGCTATCGATCTGGTAACAAAAGCGACTGAGGAGGATAAGGCCAAGAACTATGAGGAGGCGCTGCGGCTGTACCAGCATGCAGTGGAGTACTTTCTACATGCCATCAAATGTGAGTCTGGCTCGTCTCTCCTGCATCGCTGGCCTGGTCAGCCTGTGCAAGATCTTTCCCTCGCTGTTCCTCTTAGGGTCCTTCTTCCCATTTCACCCTGCTGGGAGTCAGGCCTGCCCAGAGGAGCACATCCCCAAACAGATCAGCCTGCACCGGTTGCAGAGCCAGATGGCCTGCTGAGGGTTCCCACAAGTGCAGGCGTTCTCTGGGGAATGAGCTAACTGTGGAGCTGGGCTCAGAAACCCTGAAGTTGTGGGATTATCCAAAGGGCGGTGGGGCTTCCCTGGCTGTGGGTTTGTGCTGCATCCGTCTCTAAGGGCAGCTTCTCCTGGGGGATTCTCTCCAGCTGCCCACCTGGTGGGAGCTGGTGAAAGGAGATGTTGGTGTCTCATGGCTCCGGAGTGGGCTCTTCTCCCCATTGCTGGTCCTAAAAGGGAGGGTGCTGTAGGGCTCTCCTCACTCCATGCCCGTGGAGAGCTGCTCACTGTCTCTTGGGTGCCCTGACAGATGAGGCTCACAGTGACAAGGCGAAGGAGAGCATCCGGGCGAAGTGCGTGCAGTACCTGGATCGGGCGGAGAAGCTGAAGGATTATCTACGCAACAAAGACAAACAAAGCAAGAAGCCTGTCAAAGAGTCTCCAAATGATAGCAAGGGGTACGTGTGCAGTCTCCATTGCACCCCCAAGCATGCTCATGCCTGTAACGATGGGAGAGGCCAGCCCTAGGCCCCTGGGCAGGCCCTGGGTGCCCCCTCTTCTCCTGGGGGTGACTCCGGCAGTGGGTGTCAAAGCAGCACTTCTCCCTCTCTGCACTGTATAGTTTGTGAGTGAGCATTGGGGTCTCCTGTTGGGGCTGGCAAGAGCCAGCACTGCGAGGCTTCGACCCTTCTGGCGCAGCCAGGCCAGATCCTCACTTCCTCCCGATAGCGGGACCTGAGACTTCGCAGGCCTTGCCCGTGACTCTACGTCCTCTTCACAGGAGCGACAGTGACAGCGAGGGCGAGAATCCGGAGAAGAAGAAGCTGCAGGAGCAGCTGATGGGTAAGAGGCGGGGGCTGGGAGCACGGCATTGCCCTGCAAGGCCTGCTGGGGGAGTTCCTGACCTGGGAAGTGGCTGGCGTGTGCTGCTTGGTGCAGGGTCGGTGGGACTATGAGCCACTCCTGGAGCGGAATGAGGGGCCGCCTCCTCTCTAACTCTGTGGCCGCTGGGCAGTTCTGGAGACTCCTCGTGAGCCCTCGCGAAAAGGAAACGTCCCTCATGCGTGATGACAGCCTGGCCCAGGCGGGTGGAGTTTGGCAGCTGGTGCAGTGGCTGGCGGGAGGCTCGGGCGAGCCCCGAGGCAGGAGTTCTGTTGTCTCCTGTCCCGCTAGAGAGAACTGCCTTCCTCTTGCAGGTGCCATTGTGATGGAGAAGCCCAATGTGCGGTGGAGCGATGTGGCTGGCCTGGAGGGCGCCAAGGAGGCTCTGAAGGAGGCTGTGATTTTACCCATTAAATTCCCACACTTATTCACAGGTGAGGGTTGCTCGGGTAGCTCTGGGGTGAGGCTGGGGCAGGGTGGATTGGCTGCCGCTCCCTCTGAGCGGAACTGTGGCCCTCGTGGTACTGGTTCTGGTGCCGGGCGGAGACCACGCCCTGGGATCTGGAGTACGGAGCAGAGCCCAGAAACTTCCTTGGCCAACAGCCCTAGCAGAGCCCTGAGCAGCAAAGTGCATGTGAACTGGCCCGTCCCCCACAGCACGGCAGGAGCAGCGCTGCAGGGGACTGGGGCAGGGGGCTGGCCGACCAGAGTCTGGTACCTCTGTTCCCTCCGTTCAAAGCCAGCTCTGCCCCTGCTCAGTGCATGCTGTGTTCCAGAAAGCCTTTGACAAGGTACCTCACCAAAGGCTCTTAAGTAAATTGTCATGGGATAAGAGGGAAGATCCTTTCATGGATTGAGAACTGGTTAGAAGACAGGGAACAAAGGGTAGGAATAAATGGTAAATTCTCAGAATGGAGAGGGGTAACTAGGGGTATTCCCCAAGGGTCTGTCCTAGGATCAATTCTATTCAATTTATTCATAAATGATCTGGAGAAAGGGGTAAAAAGATTATACTAAACTGCTCAAGATAGTTAAGACCAAAGCAGACTGTGAAGAACTTCAAAAAGATTTCACAAAACTAAGTGATTGGGCAACAAAATGGCAAATGAAATGTAATGTGGATAAATGTAAAGCAATGCACATTGGAAAAAATAACCCCAACTATACATACAATACGATGGGGGCTAATTTAGCTACAACTAATCAGGAAAAAGATCTTGGAGTCATTGTGGATAGTTCTCTGAAGACGTCCACTCAGTGTGCAGCGGCGGTCAAAAAAGCAAACAGGATGTTAATAATCACTCAAAAAGGGATAGAGAATAAGACGGAGAATATCTTATTGCCCTTATATAAATCCATAGTATACCCACATCTTGAATACTGTGTCCAGATGTGGTCTCATCTCAAAAAAGATATACTGGCATTAGAAAAGGTTCAGAGAAGGGCAACTAAAATGATTAGGAGTTTGGAATGGGTCCCATATGAGGAGAGATTAAAAAGGCTAGGACTTTTCAGCTTGGAAAAGAAAAGACTAAGGGGGGGATATGATAAGACGTATATAAAATCATGAGTGATGTGGAGAAAGTGAATAAGGAAAAGTTATTTACTTATTCCCATAATATAAGAACTAGGGGTCACCAAATGAAATTAATAGACAGCAGGTTTAAAACAAATACAAGGAAGTTCTTCTTCACGCAGCGCACAGTCAACTTGTGGAACTCCTTACCTGAGGAGGTTGTAAAGGCTAGGACTATAACAGTGTTTAAAAGAGAACTGGATAAATTCATGGTGGTTAAGTCCATTAATGGCTGTTAGCCAGGAGGGGTAAGGAATGGTGTCCCTAGCCTCTGTTTGTCAGAGGATGGAGATGGATGGCAGGAGAGAGATCACTTGATCATTACCTGTTAGGTTCACTCCCTCTGGGACACCTGGCATTGGCCACTGTCAGCAGACAGGATACTGGGCTGGATGGACCTTTGGTCTGATCCAGTACGGCCATTCTTATGTTCTTAGGTAAGCGTACCCCCTGGCGTGGGATTCTGCTCTTTGGGCCCCCTGGCACGGGGAAGTCGTACCTGGCCAAGGCTGTGGCCACCGAGGCCAACAACTCCACGTTCTTCTCCGTGTCGTCCTCGGACCTGATGTCGAAGTGGCTGGGAGAGAGCGAGAAGTAAGTTAGCGGCTGGACTGCACTGCTCAGCACCGGGGCAGAGGAGAGTGCACTGTGGCACTAGCGGGTCTGCCGAGGAAAGTGGGGTAAATGAGAACAAGCTAAGCAGTGCCAGCGGGGGAGCTCCCTGCCTGCAGCCCGAGGGTGCTGGTCCTAGCTCCCCCACTCAGGGCGTGTGTGGGTTGCAGGGTCAGGACTGGAGGGGAGGCTACCTGGCCGTTAGCGCTGACCCCGTGTCTTTCTGCCCCAGGCTGGTGAAGAATCTCTTCGAGCTGGCAAGGCAGCACAAACCCTCCATCATCTTCATCGACGAGGTGGACTCTTTGTGCGGCTCCCGGAATGAGAACGAGAGCGAGGCTGGCCGCAGGATCAAGACGGAGTTCCTGGTGCAGATGCAGGGTGGGTGGGGAGTGCGCTCCGGCCCCCCAGAGCTCACCTCTCCCCCAGCTGGTTCAGATGGTGCCGAATCAGCCCTGGGGCGGGCGGGTGGAAATGAGAAGTGAAGAATGAGGAGCTGCTCTAGTACTCCGCCTGTGCGTTCCCTTTGCCGGGGGCAGCCTTGAAGGGTGCTTGGGGTACTTGGGCGAAGGGCCTGTCTTGGATTGGCAGCTGGTGACTAGCCAGTACTGGGTTTACAATGGTGCCCGTTCTCTCCCGTAGCCCCACCCCCACCCCGCCTCTTCCTCCTGTGGCCCCATCTGTAGTCCTCTGCCCCCCCCCCCGCCCTGTGGGAGTGCTGGGTGGGGCCTCAGGGGACAGGGCAGAGCGTGGGGGTGGGGCCACGGTCCAGGCTCTGGGGCCCACAGAAGGTTAATCCAGCCCTGTCGCCCTCCAGCCGCGGCGCTTTCCGGGCCCCTCCGAGGAGTCAGCCCTGCCTGCTCCTTGATCGCTGTTTCTTCTTCCCGGTAGGTGTTGGTAATAACAACGACGGGACCCTGGTCCTCGGTGCCACAAATATCCCCTGGGTCTTAGACTCGGCCATTAGGAGAAGGTGAGTGGGAGCTATTGGAAACCAGCAGCCAGAGCTGCTCTCCTCTGCCTGGCCAGGAGCCACTGCCCCCCCTCTTTGGGAGTGGCCCAGAGAACAGTCTCGTCTGCCCCAGGGCAGGCTTAGGTCTGTCCCCAGCACCTCCCTCCCCCCTCCCTCCCCCAGCCTTCAGCTCTTGCTGGAACCTGTCAGTGCTGCAGTGATCTGCACAGCTCGCTGCTCACCCGCTCTGCCCACTGTCGGTGCCTAGGTTTGAGAAGCGCATCTACATCCCCTTGCCGGAGGAGGCGGCCCGAGCCCAGATGTTCAGGCTGCACCTGGGGAACACACCACGCAACCTGACAGAGGCCAACATCCACGAGCTGGCCAGGAAGACGGACGGCTACTCGGGAGCCGACATCAGCGTCATCGTGCGCGACGCCCTCATGCAGCCTGTCCGCAAAGTGCAGTCGGCCACACACTTCAAGAAGGTGAGAGCAGGCGTGCGGGACCTGCTGCTCCCCAAGGGCTGCGGCACCTGAGTCTGGGGCCGCTGGCCTGCAAGGGAGGGGGGCTCCATGGCCACCCGAGTGTGCCCTTGCCCCTCCTGGTGAGATCCTTCCTGAGTCCCCCAGGCCAGCCCCAGAGGGCCCATGTCAGAGGGGCCTCCGTGGGCAGTTGGGGAGCCAGCCCTGGCATCTGCCGTCTCAGTGCACTTCCTCTCTGGCATGTGGCAGGTGCGAGGCCCGTCTCGAACCAATCCCAGCGTAACCATAGATGACCTCCTGACCCCATGCTCGCCGGGGGACCCCGGAGCCATTGAGATGACTTGGATGGAGGTGCCTAGTGAGAAGCTGCTGGAGCCAGTGATCTGCATGGTAAGTAGTTCGTTAGGGACAGACACGCTGGGCCGGAGGGTGAGCGACTGTCACTTGGCCAGTGACACAAGTCAGTGTGCAACACCCCTGATGCCAGCGGAGCCCCAGCTGGTGCAGACAGCCTCACTCTGCCCTCCCACTGGGGCTGGGGGAAGAGGTGCTATCCCAGTCAAAGCCACTGTCCCAGAGTAGCTGGATGTTCCTGGTGAAATGATCAGCGTAAAAGATTTACCGTGTGATCATTAGACTTCAGAGTTAACCCGTGTAGCTGAAAGGGTCGGGGCATCCCTGAGCGATTGCTTGTTCCTTCTGCCTGCAACTGTCCCATCAGGAATGCTTGGCTCACAGCTCTGAGTGCAAGAGCTCCAGGCCTTTCTCCCTGACCGTTCTATTGTGCTGAGAGCTGGGACAGTGGGGTGGCCAGGGCAGTAGTGTCATGTGCTGGAGGGGGGAGGGCAGGGGAACCCACAGAGCAGACATGGGCGCCTCGGGATTTATGCCTGCTGGAAGAGGAAAGCGTCCTTCTCCACCTATGGCCCCTGGGCTCCTAGCCCTCCCCGAGCACCCAGGGAGGTCAGTAAGCATCGCCATTCCAGGGGACAGACTGGAGAATGCACGGAGCTGGAGGTCACACCAGTGACCAGGAGCAGCGTCAAACCTGAGTCCCGGCGGACCCTGTAGGGAGATGCCTGTCGTTCAGGACAGAGAGGCACTAGCTACGCTGCCTTTGCTAGGCTGGGGCTGGGGTGTTTAGACCTGGGATTCTCCCCCGCAACCAGAAACTTGGGTAGGATTTCCGAGGGCATCAAGGTAAAAGCAACGCAAACTCTGATGTTGCACTTTGGCCTCAGCTGCCCTCTCCCCTCGTTTGCAGTCAGATATGCTGCGCTCGCTGGCCACCACCCGCCCCACCGTGAATGCAGAGGACCTCCTGAAGGTGAAGAAATTCACAGACGACTTTGGACAGGAAGGTTAAAAGCTTCTGCCGTGGGGCGGGCGGGGATGGCAGGGCGGGGCTGGCAGTGGCAGCGTGTATGCTTGCAAAGCCCTAGTGCTGGCAGGCGGACGGTGCCAAGTGGGCGCTAATGTTCAGCTCCCTACTAAACCCACCTGTCTGTGGGCCCCCAGCTGGGAGTTACACAGCAGCACAGCCCCTGCCAGCCTGTCAGGCCTGTGGAAGGGGCTGAGCACAGCCCAGGGGCCTGCCCTGCCTCCCCCAGGGGCCCCGACACCCCTGCCCGCCCTTTTTTTTTTTTTTTTTTAATTTTTTTAAATTAATGCTGCTTGTTTTGTCTTGTTTATATACAAATAAAAATGATCCAAAAGCTTCGCCCGCCGAAACGGGACTTTCCTGGGGTGGCTGAGCTCACACAGCGCTGCCCTGATCGTACGGGGCCAACCGGCAGGGGGTAACCCTCGTCTGGGCTAGGCCCCATGTGCCAGGCTCTGCAGGTCTGGCTCCCCACGCTGGAGCTGTGCTGTGAGACGCCAGCCAGTCCCGTGGCACTGCGAGCAGGAAGTGGCTCTGGAGGCATGGCTAGGGTCGGGCTCTGCAGCACGTGGGTGGTCAGAAGGCTGTCTTGTCTCCAGCTAGGCTCTGCTCCCTGCTGTAGCAGGGCAGAGCAGTGGTGCGTCCCCTTGGCCAGCCACGGTCGGCAGTGCTGCTGACGCAGGGAGCCCTCCCCGGCTGGCTGCTTTCCATAGCGGTGGGACTTCTCCAGCCTGCTGCACATCCCCTCCGTGAGCCTGTCTCTGCTTTCCCGCGTGCTGCAACCCCCTGGCCCATCAATTCCCGGATCACTAAGCTAAGGCTTCGTTCCTGCTGCAAGCTGGGGTCCCAGGCCCTGCCGCAGAGCTCCGGGCTACTCCGCTTCCCCCTCCCTCCCTGCTGGCAGTAGAGGATCCCCATAAGAACTGAAGGTGTGGACGTGGGGTGAGAGCGGTCAAGAGGAGGGGGAGAGCTGAGGGCTACGTCCTCCAAAGGGGGAGTGACAAGCTGCAGCCCCTTGGCTGCTGTACTTCCCTGTCCTACTGCGCCTCATTCTCGTCTCCTAGGAGTAACCAAGTGCCAAGCCCCAGCGCTGGAGCTGAAGAGTTTCGTTCAGGCGTTAGCCTAAGGAGCTAATCCCACGTCCTGGCTGCTGTTGGGCCAAACTCGATAGCAAACCCCCCTGGCCGTCTCTGCTCCCACTCACAGGAGCTCCCCATCTGCACTCGCTGGGTGGGCCTGCGAGGACGAGCGGCGGAATAGCCAGCAGTGCTGGCAGTAATGGTGGTCGTTGTGCTCCAGAGCTCATGGGGGCAGGTCTCTCTGTGCTGTTTGTGGGCAGGATCCCAGAGCGCTCCCTTCCCGGCCCTGGGGCCTGCCAGATCAGTTGGCTGGAGCGCAAAAGCTTGTGTCCTCACAACGTGCTCAGATCTGCAGCCAGCTCCTTGGAGTGTGAGACTCCCTGCCCCTCCCGGTCTGTGCTTCCAGGGGGGCCAGGAGAGTCCGCCGGGGTAACCCCGTCTGCGGGAAGCTGGGCCCAGGCTCGGGGGGCTGAGTGAGGAGTGGTCAGAGCACAGGACTGGGAACCAGAACTCCTGAGTGCTAGACAGCACTGGCGCTGTGTAAAACGGGGACGATGCAGGGCTGGGGGAATGAGACTCCTAGTGGAGGGGTTCTCAAAGTGAGGGGCGGGAGGTTATTACGTGGGGGTGAGCTGTCAGCCTCCACCCCAAACCCCACTTTGCCTCCAGCATTTATAATGGTGTTAAATATAAAAAAAGTGTTTTAATTTATAAGGGGAGGGGGGTGTCACACTCAGAGTTGCTGTGTGAAAGGGGTCACCAGTACACTAGTTTGAGAATCACTGTCCTAGAGCCTGAGGTGCCGATGGGGGGGAGAAAAGCAACAATTGCTCTTCCTTACCCCCCCCCCCCGGCCAGTTTTACTGTCAACCCCTCTTGGAGGCTTGTAGCCAGCCTGGAGGTGGGTGACGTGCCTGGCGCAAGGCCACTGCATCGGCCTGAGGCTTCCAATGCTTAACTAACCCCCCCCTCCCCCCCCCCACACCTACTGCTGCCTAGTTGGGGGGGGTTGCAGTATCACAGCTGGGGGGCTCTGCTCAGGCCCCAGCCAGGCAGGCTGCTGTGGGAGGTGGATCGGCTGGCCCAGCTGTGTACGGGGGGGGCATTGCAGATTGGGCAGGGAAAGCGCCCCATGTAGAGCTGATGAACAGCGAGCGGTGGGGCTGTCACGGCTGGATTTGCCCGTAGGCTACTTGTAACCTGAATGTTTTCCTTTTAGCTCCGTGACCACAGTCTCACATTGCCCTTTTAGGTGAATTTAATTCCCAACCCATCCACGCTGCCCACTGGGCTCCTTAGGGAAACGGCTCCCTCCTGAGGGCTGGATTTACGTGGGAGCTCAGTGCTCCAGGGGCTGTTTTCAATTTGGGCAGCGTCTGTAATGAAATCTCCGCAGCAGCGGTGGCTCTTGGGAAGAGCTCCACTTTTCGCTCTGCTCTGCACTAAGATGGTCTGTTCTCAGCACGCGTTTCATTCAAGTGCTGCCTGGCTTCTCTGTGGGGAAGAGAACTCCTGCTAGAAGGCCTTGCAGTCGGAGAGCCCCTGCCCAGGTAGACGGCTGCCTGCTCGGGTTCGCCAGGAAGAGTCTGCTGCTCGTAGGGGAGCTGCCCCTGTGTCTGGCTTCTCTTGTAGATTGGCTCTGGTGCCCTAGAGGGAACCTAGGCAGCCACAGGTTGTGGGATGAGCCCAGCCCATGAGCAGGAAGTCTGGCTTGCAGGGGACAGTGGGAGGCACTAGCAGGCTGCCAGGGGAGGTGAGGAAGGTGGGGTGGAGAGGAACCCAGTCTGGAATTGTGAAAGACTTTCTCTGTATTTGCCGTAATAAAGCTGATGAGTCTCCCTGGCCTGTGGCTCAGCAAGTGTGTTCCTTCCCGAGGCCTGGCCCGGTGGGTAGCAGCCAGCGGCGGGCGCCAGCACCAGCACTGGTGTGGTACTTGCTAGCGACAGTATTCCCGTTGACAGGCGGGAGGGCTACATCCACTGGCCTTTCCCCCTAAGGCCTGAGCTTCACATGGTGCAGTGACAGAAGGGAAGAGAAGTTACTCTCAGGTTGGTCCCTGGGGGAGCACATCATAAAACTACTTCTCCAAGTGCTGGGCAAAACCGAACCAGCGTGGCAGGACTCCCCCGTGCAGCCAGGGGACAGCCCGAGGCAGGGGTTGCTCGGCAAGCACAGGAGATGCGCCGGCTCCCAGCGGGGAGGTGCTCGCCATAGCCTCCGAGGGAAAGGGAGGGTTGCGCCCCCCCGGCCACAGGCCCTCAGAACTCTCAGACTGCAGCTGAGCTGTGCAACACGTTTATTTTCCTGGCTGGCGGTAGGAGAGCTTCCTCCTCCCGCCAGAGGCTCCCAGCGCAGCCATCGTGTCCTCGGTCAGAGTGGAAGACACCCCATTACAACCCAAGCCGGTCACTTCAGCCGCCCGTGATGCAGCACGTGAGGGGCTCACTCGTTCACCTCCGTCCAGCGCGTGTTCACAAAGGTCTGGCTCTCCATTTTGTCGATGTACAGGATGCCCTGCAGGTGGTCCATCTCATGCTGGAGGATGCGGGCTGCCCACCCGCTTGCCTGCCAAGAAACGGGATCTCCTGCCTCATTCAGGCCTGCAGAAGCAAACAGGGCCCAGGTGAGAAGCTGAGCACCACGCTTCCAATCCAGCTGTCACCAATCCCCCCTCCGGGGAGGGCTCATGCAGCAGCATGCAGACGGGGAGGGGTTTGGGCCCTGCCTAGGGGCAGTGTGGGATGAAGCAGGCAGGGCCATTGCCCCCACTCCCCGCTAGCACTGCAGAACCGGGGTCTCCCCCATGCCAGCATGAATTCCTGCCACTTGCACAGCTGATCACAATTAAAGCCCTCAGTCTGTCCCCGGCTCTGTGGTTCAGAGCCACGGGGCTCCTGCCAGACTAAGGGGGATGCACTGGACATGCCAGAATGCTGATCCCGGCACCGAACGAGGCCAGCACGCTGCAGCCTGGCTATGGACGGGGGGCTGGTCCCATGGGGCTGAACCTACATGCTTCCCAGAAATACGCGTTGTTGCCACAGGGATGGTGGGCACTGGTGGCTGGGGCAGGTGATGGGGGGAAAGCCGAGGGGGCTGGGAGCAGCGGAAGCCGCTGAGGAGGGCTGGGGGAGCCCAGAGACAGGCTCGCTCTTGTGCCAAGTGGTGGGACGCCAGGCCCCGGGGCTGCCCCAGCCCTACCTGACACCTGCACCGCCTGGTACCGGGGCACCGAGGCGGCAAAGCCCGCGATGCTGGCGCAGCCCTCGGGGAAGGAGACCAGGCGGGAGTCCAGCACCCGCATGGCCGGGTTCACGAACACTTTGAGCGGGAACGGGGCCATCTGCCTGGCCTCCCGCAGGCCCGGGCTGGTCTCCCGGTGCAGCCGCTCGGGGAGCTCCGCCACGAAGACCCGCAGGGGCACCCCGAGCTGCGGCGCGCTCAGCCCCTGGCTCGGCAGCCGCCGCATCACCCGCACCAGCGCGCGGATCAGGCGCTGCAGCTCGAAGCCGGCGAGCAGCGCGGGATCCACGGCGGCGGCGGCGCCGCGCAGCACCGGGTGCCCGGCCTGGCACACGCGCTCGTAGGGCGGCTGCGGGGGCGCCACCAGCGAGCGCCCCAGGAACCCCCAGTAGCTGCGCGGCTTGGGCGGCGCGCCCTGGAAGCCTCGGACCTGCGCCCGCGCCGGGCGCCAGCGGCTCAGCGCCTGGGCGAGGGGCGGCCGAGCTCCGCACGCCGCCATGCCGGGACCGGGACCGGGCACGCGCGCTCACGTGCTACTGAGCCGCCCGGCCCAACCGGAAGTAGCGGAGCATGCCGGGAGTTGTAGTCTCCCAAGGCACGGGGAGAGCGCGGCCCCTGGCGGCAGGGGGCGGGGTCACCGGCTCCAAGCCAGGGGGGGAGGGGGATTAGAGGGGTTTGCAGGGGGGTTGCAAGCACTCCGGGGGGAGGGTTCCCCAGCTTGAGGCACTGCGGCAGGCAAGGGGCGCTGCAGGGCACCCTGCTGTGGAGAGCAAGAGCAGCCCCACCCCCTGGTCTCTGGGGGCAGCACGATCCATCCAGGCCCCGGCGGTGATGGGCCTGTCCCTGTCACTAGGCCTATCTGCCAGCCCTGCCCCCCAGGAAGGAGCCCCAGTATGGGGAGTGGGGTGTCACAACAGAGGGTTGGGGATAGATCTGCTACATTGACCAGAGGCTGCTGGGTGGCCTTTCTCCACCTCACTTTGCCCATCCAAAGGAGGGCATCATGGGCCCCTTAGTACACAGGGAAACCACAGGAGGCGAGGAAGAGGCATGCCCAAGGACACACATCCATGCTTCTCCCGCTCCAATTGCCTACAAGCCCCTGGCCCTGCTCTCAGCCCTCAGCTAGCAGCCCTCCACCACCCTCTGCTTGAACCCACCCCCACATAGAAGGGGGGGCACAAGCCATTCCAGCTAGGTTTTGAATGTTAGGTGTTGTAGGGATCCTCACCCTGTGCGAAGTGCTGGACTAAGACCCAAGCTGAAGGTTCCAGAAAACCAGCTCTTCATTTACACACGAGAAAAAAAAAAAAACAAGGGCATCTGAGAGCCTTGCCAGGGCCAGCACCAGCTCCTACCCCCCTCAGCCATGGCCTGAGATGGGCCTGTCCACCACGGCACCTCCTCCCTCGCAGTGCAAACTGCAGAGTTCTTTATGAAAAACACAGGGATTTTTCTCTCTGGCGGTTGCCTCTTGAGCTACCAGTGGTTTGAGCCCAAAGCTCAGAGGGGATAATAGCAGCAGCTCAGCATCTGTGAATATCTTCAAGAGCTGAGTCCTTGTCAGGCTGGGGCGGGATATGACAGCCCATCCCTCCACGGTATGCCCATAGCAGCTACTTGCAGCCAGGGCTGGGGGGAAGCAGGTACAGCACAGACTACATGAATGAGCTTTATTTATGAACAGCCTTTTTCAGAGGTATGTACGTCATTGAACCTGCTTTCCAAGTCCGAAAGCATTCACTCTCTTTATACTACAGGTCGTCGAGAGCCCGGGCCTGGGCCCAGCCTCCTTCCCCCAGGGCCAGGAGACCTGCAGGGGCCCTTGCCCACACTTGACGGGTACAGAGAAGCCAAGGAAGTAGTTACAGATGATGCAGCCTGTAATGCTCTGTACAGTTCCCATCAGCAGACGCAGCCAATGCTCCTGCTCATCTCCATCCACACCCCCACACTCAGTGCCATTGTTCAATACCAGCGCTGCTACGTGCGAGACTCCCACAGGCTTCTGCAGAGGCCAGACTCACTCAGTATATGCACGCAGCACGGCGGGCAAGCTGGGGCAATCCCCTCCCTCTGTTAGGTTGTGGCTACTGGGACATCAGGCTGCAGAACAGCCATTGCGTTCACACTGCTCTCCTCTCCAGCCACCGGAGGCAGCTGCGCACTGGGTTCTACTCCCTGCTCTGGCCCTGGAATTTCTGGTGCAGGTGCTGGGCTCTCCTGGGCCAGTTCCTTCTCGTCTGGAGTGAACATGGCCTCTCTCTTTGGCAGGATGAAGGCGAGTGGCTCCTTGATCACATTCACATCCACACAGCCAAGGCTGCCGTACTTGTGCAGCTGCGTGGGAGGAACACCTGGCCAAGAGAGCAGAGAGTTATCTCACCCAGAGCCCACCTGGAAAGGGACATGGGGACAGTGACGACATCACACAGCTCAGGCAGGGATCCTTGTAAACTGTTGGACTTCACTGGGGGAGCTCTGAGCACTCCAGCCAATGGATGTCCCATGGGAACCAGAGCAGGGCAGTGAAGGGGTCAAAGACAAGGGTCTCTGGGACCCACCTTGCTCAGCAGATATGCCCTGGCTCTGCATGAGAGCAGGCACTTCCCTCATACTTCTCTGCTGGGGGAAGAAGGAATTCTTACCCAGGGTCTGTGCTATCTGGGCTGGGGGAAAGAGGACGTGGAGGCAACGGTTAAGGTAGGGGAGCAGATCTTCCAGGAACACTGTACAGAACTGAACAAAAAGCTCCTGCTCCCGGCTGCTGAAAGCCGCCTCCTCTGCCCGGTGAAAAGCCAGGATTGTTTTAGTCACCTGCAGGAAGGAGAGAGAGAGTGAGCGCGTAAGCACCTTCAGTTCCTCATCCCGCAATCTCCACCCTGGGCAGCTGCACCAAACATTCCCCAAGCTGCTCAGAGTGATGGGACTGGCCCTGGAGAGCAGCCACTGACCCACCACCTTGCCCTACACAATTCATCTTCTGATGCTGGATCCCGAGTCTGATTCAGTTGCCCAATTGTAGGGGAAATGCAGGGGAGGGGAAAGGGGCTCGTTCAGCCAACAGGAAGTGGGTGCAAGATCTATCCTCAGCATTCTGACAACCCAGTACAAGAAGCTGAAATAGAGAGAAACAGGCATGCCCTGTTAGGTGCCTGCCTCACCT
The DNA here is from genome assembly GCF_013100865.1 of Trachemys scripta elegans. Lineage (NCBI taxonomy): Eukaryota > Metazoa > Chordata > Testudines > Emydidae > Trachemys > Trachemys scripta. The sequence continues at coordinate 4,002,337 of NC_048310.1, read as the reverse complement.
TGCCAAGGGCAGCCTCCAGGGAAGTCGTTACATCCTGGGCAAGAGCCACAGGGCAGCAGAGACGCAGGTCGTTGAAGGCAACCAGAATGTTGTTCAGGAAGCAGGCAAGAGGTGGGAAGTCCAGCAGCACCATGGGAGGCTGCAGGGTTCCTGGCTGGGTGGCTGGCACTGTCACAGGGATGGTGCTGCCCAGGACAGCAGGAGCAGAGATCAGCGTGTAGGAGTTCATCTCATCTTGGAATTTGTCCACTGCTTCCTGAATCGCCTTCCTGAAAGTGCCAAATGCAACTTGCTGGAACACTGGGGCCAGCTGGCCCCGGAAATCAGCTCCCACCCTGCTGAAGGACAGGCCAAAGTACATGCACTGACCCAACAGTGAGTCCAAGCGGCTGCCCACCCCCCGCTGGAGGTCATTGTCCAGAACCTGCAGGAATTGTGAAACCTTCTGCAGCACCCAGCCATGGAAGATGGCACTCTCATTGACCACATGCTCGCCAGGAGGCAGCAACGGCTCCTCGTCCGAGAAGATGGCGCGATACTGTGTGATGATGTCAAAGAGATGGACGCGGCAGGCCTCGATGGTCTTGGTGATGTGGAAGTAGGGGTCGTCATCAGGGATGGAGGCCTGGATGGAGTGGAGCCAGGCGTCCCGGGCCTGCAGAAACTTGATGCGCAGTTCGGCCTCCGTGAAGACATCCATGCGCCGCAAGTAGCCAATGACACGCAGGCAAGCAGGCAGCTGGATATTAGTGCGCAGCTGCTGGATCAAGTGATTCAGCATCAGCTGTGAAGACTGATGCACTTCGTCCACAATGCCCTAGAGACAGGGATAGAGAGACCTCAGCTATGAGACAGCCCACCACGGCCTCAAGCTTCATGCCTGAAACCTGAACTCCAAACGTCACCTCCCAAACCACACTCCTCTCAGAGCAAGACCCCACTCGCTGCGTGGAGGTGAGTCAACCCATGCCAGCCACCATCCGAGGAGCTCATCCCATGCCCAGGGGCTGCAGCCCCCCAGCATGGGCAGTACTATTGGGACAAACCTGGACGACGGGGATGGAGGAGTGTTTCCTCTCCAGCCGGCGCACGTAGGCAGCGAGCTCCAGGGCCTCCTCGTAGTAGCCGTTGCGGACGCAGGTGTCCATCAGCTGCGGGATCTCCAGGATCTCCAAGATCTCCGTGTGCCGGTTCAGGGTCAGGCTGTTCATGCGGCGGCTGGAGGCGATTTCCTCGGCGTCCCGCAAGAAGCTCCTGCCGGAGGGAAAGAGAACTCAGCCCCTGCGCAAACCTCCCCCCGGCCCCGCCCCCTCCCCAACCCCCCCGGCCGAGGTGCCCCCCGGGCCCACCTGCAGGTCTCCTGGAAGCCGGGCAGCCGCCCCAGGAGCCGGGCCAGGCCGCGCTCGATGCCCCCGAAGCCGCGGCCCGTCTCGCTGGTGCACTCGGCCGAGCGGATGAAGATCTTGTAGTGGGCGAAGGCCAAGTGCCGCGTCTGGGCGGCGGCCAGCGCCCGCTCCTCGGCCAGGCGGCCCGGCTCGCGGCCCAGCGCCTCCAGCCCCAGCCCCGCCAGCTCCGCCAGGTACCCGGCCAGCTCCGGCCCTGGCGCCGACCCCGGCGCCCCGCGGAACAGCCAGGCCAGCAGGCTGGCCTCCTCCAGGGCCGCGCCGGCCGCCGCCATCTTGGGGAGAGCGCCACGACACGCTGGTACGTGCTATCCACAGGGCGCAGGACTCTATGGTGTGGGGGGCACTCTACCCCGCCCCTCGGCAACTCTACTGCTCTGGAGACACTTGGTCTAGCGCCCCCTACAGCTCCGCGAACTCAAACCCGGTACGCGCGTCCCTCCGACTCTATGGCACTGAGCGAGGTACGCTGGCCCCATCCACCCAGGGACGCTCTATGTTCCAGACTCTACTAGCCCAGGGCTGTTTCCGGTTCCGGGCTGTCCCCTCCCCCACGTGGAGCAGTGCCCTGACTGAGCCCGGAGCTGCCGGGTGCGGCGATGCGGCCCCTGACGGAGGAGGAGACCCGGGCCCTGTTCGAGAAGCTCGCGAAATAGTGAGGCGGGGCCGGGGTAGAGAGGCTGGGCGGAGGGGGGGGGGGGGGGGGGGGGGGGGCCGGGGGCGGGGGGGGGGGGGGCTGGTGGCCCCCAAGTGGCCCGTCCCGGGACCCACCGCTCACGGTCTCTCTCCCCACAGCATCGGCGAGAACATCCAGCTGCTGGTGGACCGGCCCGACGGCTCCTACTGTTTCCGCCTGCACAAGGACCGGGTTTACTACGTCAGGTGGGCGGCGCAGCCGGGCTGGAGTCCCCAGGCCACAAGCGAAGTGACCAGTTCCCCAGACCGGGCCCCTGCTGGGTCAGGGCAGGGATTGGCCCCAGGGCGCTCTGTCTCCTGCTCCTTTCCTGGAGCGTGTGGGGCTGATGCTGCTTGTGACTGCAGCTCTTCGTGCACTGCAGGTGCCCAGCCAGGTTGCCCTGCCCCATCCGTGCCTCTGGCTGACAGTGGGGGGCCTGGCGCTGGTTAAACCTTCTCTTTAGGTGTTGAGGTTCTCTGAGAACTAATCACACGTTGGCTGCGTTTGCTCTTTCCTAGTGAGAGAATCTTGAAGGTAGCGACCAGTATCCCTGGGGACAAGCTGGTGGCACTGGGCACCTGCTTTGGGAAGTTCACCAAGACCCAGAAGTTCCGGCTCCACGTCACTGCCCTGGATTACCTTGCTCCCTATGCCAAGGTGAGAGGCTTGCTAAGGAGAAGCTTTCAGGCAGCAACCTGATCCTTGGTCACGTTTAGCAGCACTGGTGTGCTGTGCTCCCTGTAAGCTGCTCCTTGAGCAGCCCAGGAGCCGTTTAAGTGCTGCCCAGCTGATTAGCACAGAGGTAGCATGTGCTCAGGTGCCCCTCCCCCCATGTTGCTCCATTCTGCAGGTGCTCACAGGACCCTCCTGCTGGCTGTGCAGAGCAGGGGTGGGGGAGGAGGGTGCTGATCCCCCTCCCCCAGCCCCTGTACCCCATCTCCACCGGGCTGAGGGGGGGACAGCCTGGCTCAGGACTCAGAGCTTCTGCAGGGAAGGGTGAGTGAGTGCCTTTCTTTAAGGAGAGAGTGCACTGTTTCTGAGACTTCCCCAGCAGCCAGCTCAAACAGTCTGTCTCTCTCCCCGCCCATGTGTCCCATCTCCACAGAGCAGGAGAGCTTTCCATGAGTGCCTTAGAGAGACAGCATGGAGCATCTCTCAAAAACTTTCCCAGCAGCCAGCACACACAGTCTGTGTGTCACACACACACACACACACAAATGCTGTCCCTGTGTTGTCACACGCACCTCCCAATATATACTTATATTGTTGTTACTTCTTGCAATGTACATATATTCTTTGTAATTTTATTCTTTCAAAGTGTGTTTAGTGTTTTGACTGGTCTATGCATTTCATTTTTTTCTTACTACTGAAAGAATTAAATTTAAGTGTGAGTTCTAAAATGCCTAACCTGCCCTGGCTGGAGTAATTATCTCTATTTAACTTTTAAAAAATACTATATCTAGGTTTTTTATTTCTACTGGTGCACATAATATTTATTCCACACATGGAAAAAATTAGAGGGAACCTGGGTGGGAAAAGGGTGTAATATTTCTGCAGACCCTATAACTAAACAAGATGGACCAATTCTTCCTCATACTCATTTGCTCTTATGTTGCGCATATCCCCTAGCCTGTGTCGCTCTAGCTTGTATGCATGGAGTGTCTCTAATAGATTTATACAGTGCACAGGACAGTGAAGCTGGAGCCTGATCCTGTTTGAGGTCTTTAGGTGCTACTAACTATTGACTGCTAATATTTCCCTCCCTCCTCACTCCCCTTGTGGCACTGGAGCTGTCTCCACTCTCAAGTGTCTGCCTTCTGGCTCACCCTACACGCACAAAGTAATCTGCTTTCTGTGGGCTTCCCTGGCATTAACCTCCGCTGGCCTCAGCCTCTGGTCCCCTTACATGGCTGCATGAAGAGCAAAAGGAAACAGACTGTTACAGGTCTTCCCTGTTGTCTCCCATGCCCCAGATACCCTACTTGAGCCTTGCTTCATAAGGTGGCATCATCTGTGTCTCTACCCTTGTGCCCAGTTGCATGAGGAATAACCTTGTAGGTTCAGCAGTAAGTTTAACTTGGGAAGATTTGGGTGAGCAATTGCTGTGCCTCCTAAGGATGGGTGCTTTTCTCTTGCAGTATAAAGTGTGGGTGAAACCTGGAGCAGAGCAGTCCTTCCTTTATGGGAACCACGTGCTGAAATCTGGCCTAGGCCGCATCACCGAGAACACCGCTCAGTACCAGGGTGTGGTGGTGTATTCCATGGCCGATGTTCCTCTGGTAAGTGACAGTGCTGGTAGGGGAGTGGATTGTTCTTCAGAAAACAGTGATGAACTTGCTTTGAGCAGAGTAGTGTTGATACAAGCGGGTGCCTGAGTTTCACTGTTAATTCCCCAGGGTTTTGGAGTAGCAGCAAAGTCTACCCAGGACTGCCGGAAAGTGGACCCCATGGCGATCGTAGTGTTTCATCAGGCTGACGTGGGGGAGTACGTGCGGCATGAGGAGACACTTACTTAAAGGGCAGCCAGCAGCACAAGGCTCTGAGGACTCAGCTGCACATGGCAATGGAGCGTGTTGTGAACTCAGAACTCAAAGCAGCAGCAGGGAGCTCTCCTGGGATGGGGCTCTCCAGGCTGCTGTAAAGGATTACAGACCAGTCTAACTCTTGAGAGCTCTGAGGAGTGCCTGTCCTAGCCTCAAGAGGAGACAGGGCTTACATAAAACTTGTTTTCTATCTAATAAAAACCATGTTGGTGTGGTCTAGTGAAAGAACTCAGCTACTTGGTCCTAAGCCCTGCCCAGGAACAGCTCTTACGCTCACAGACTAAAGGCAGTTCTCAGTAGTAGCTGCGGAGGGGGGTAGATCACCTTAATGCAGCCACCTCCCCCCTCCATGGGTGCTACGGCAAGCTGGAAGTTCTGTGTAGCAGGAGAGGGAGATGAACACGGCTGTTTCAGTCAACAGGAACAAAGTGATTCCTCCCTTCCCCAAGGTTGTTTCTGCCTTGTTCCCCAACAGACCCAAGTACAGCGGGAGGGGGAGCTGACAGGGTTGTGTGACTGGAGGACACCATGACCACACCCCTGGGGCTAATCAGAAGCCGTGTAGGTGGGTGCTGTAGCAGTGGCTTCGATGGCAGGGAGCAGCCCTGGTTCCTAGAGGATGGTAGCTTCAGACAGGACAGTGCTTGTGCAGTCTGAACAGTTTGTTTTATTTATAAATACATGAACAGCTTTTCAAGCCATTTCACTATTAGACCATTGGGCAGATTAGGCCTAAACCAACAGTGAACCATCCCTTCTTCCTCCCCCCAAAATGGGTCTTGTGCTACAGGCCGAGTAGAGACTGAAGATAAAGAGCCAGCTGAACGCTAGGGCATTGAGGGGAATTCTGTACCTGAAAAAATCCCCCAGTCCAGCTCCTTCCACAGGTAGGATCTCCCATTCTTCCATGGAGGCGGAGGGGAGAAAGGATGAGATGGAGTTCAGTGTGCTCTGCAGTGTTACGGGCCTTTCCTTTGGTCCTTCCTGCTGCATGGGTCCAGCAGTGGTGTAAGCCAGAGGCCTTAGCACCTCGGTTTGTTGGTGGCAGTAGTGGGCTGCACATTGAAGAGCCGCTTTAGGAAATACAGCTGCAGGACACCCGAGAGGACAATGACGAGGCTCTGAGCCAGTGACCACCAGTTCACGTAGTTATAGTTGGACTGAAGGATGAAATAGTCAGCTGCTTTCCTCATCCGGGCAAAGTTATAAAAGCGCCACATGTGGAAGACGTGGGCCTGCAGCTTGCGGGTGCTCTCCTGCAACGAGCACAAGGACAGGTAATGAAATCCTTCTCCCAACCCTTGATTAGATTGTGGAACTCAAGGGCACCAAGTATCACCAAGGCCAAGAACTTGGCCAGATCCAGTGGATATTATTGTTCATGCTAACTGTTTTGGAAGAACTTTAACTATGTGCTTCAGGGCTCAAGACAACCTCTAGTAGCGGGGGTTGGGATGAAACCTTTGTGGGGACATTATCCCACATCTGCCTTCTGCCAGGTTTCTTGAATATTCCTGTGAAGCATCTGGTGCTGGCCACTGTCAGGCAGGATACAGGGGTAGATGAACCTTAGGGCTGATCTGGTCTGGCAGTTGCCAAGTTCCTATGAGAACCGGGAAGAATGGAAGCCCTGCAGACCTCCCACAGAGCCTGCAGGAACAGATCTTTCAGCATTTGGATTGAATGACAAGAGCAGGGTGTTTCAGGAACAGAACAGGAGCCTGTTGATTGATACATTCCACGCAGATCCCCAGCAGTCAGCCCCATCCAATTTCATATGCCCCACTGACAGATCTCTCCCTCAGCCACCCTTCCTGTTTTTCACACAACCCCGTGACCAAAAGCAGCACTGTATTCACATGCTACGCATACTATGTGTTGAACATAGGCCCTGTGAGGTATCACTTGGAACTAATAACTTGCTTGTCAATATTCTGGTGAGATGTACACAACATATGTAGAGTTATGAATTCCCCTGTACGGTGGTGATAGCACAGCCCTGGCTAGGCAAAAGTTGTTTAGGACAGACCTGTTTAATACAGGAATGTGCACACCTCAATTTAGATCTAAGGAGTAAACAGGGTCCTTGAGACAGCAAAAGGGGGAAATGGCAGGAGACAAGCTGCATTTCAGCATATACAGCAGAGAAGAATGCGCATGGAGCCACTTTCACCACCAGTCTCCATGTTGCCACCTTTAGAGGTTGAATAAAGGTAGCTTTAAGGGTTAATCCTCAGAAGAATCCACTTCAGAAGGTAGCTGGATTATAAAAGCAAGGGGCAAAACCACCCCAAAGCTCTCCCAGTCTCTCTCTCTCTCACCTAAGATGACAAAGGAGCCAACCCTTTGACTTTATGAGAGATCCTGACCTGAGAATTTGGTCAGCAATTTTGCTAAGGATTTTATCTTCAACCAAGTCTAGCTTGAGTTTTAGCTACTAGACAGTGCTTTGTCTTTAGTTTTCTTGTAACCATTTCCGACTTTAATGCCTTATACTTGTACTCACCTAAAATGTCTTTAAAAAATAAAATGAGTTTCTTTAACTACAATCAGAACTAATCCAATGCTGTGTTTGAACTGAACTGTTTGGGTAACTCAAGTTAAGGCAGCAAACTTGCGTATTGACCCCTTAGAGGGACAATGGACTTCTAATACCGGACCTGCTCAGCAGCGGGCTGGACAGCAGAACACGTTTTGGGGAAAATTCAAGACTGGGAGTGTGTTGGGGTCACCCTGCAGGTGGTAACCAAGCCAGAGGGTGACTGGAGTGTTGCCGACAGGCTGCTGGGCCAGTTGGCTACACACAGTCAAGGTGTGACCTGCATGCTCTTTGGTCGGCCCAGGGCTACAGGGCAGGCAGTGACACAGCCACTCATTGATCTGGATTGCACCCCAGAATGTGACACCCCCCCCCCCCATTCCTGGCTCTCTCCAGAGCCAAGTGTCTGACTGGTTTAACACTACTCCAGTTGCTGCCCCATGTGTGTTTCCTGGGAGCAGCAGTTATCCTTAGCTCCCCATTGACTTCCATTTGCCTCATTTTTAAAACCAAGATGCCCATTTCAGCTTGCTTCAGCCCTGCAATTGATTAAATTAAATAAATTTATAAATTAAATAATTAAAAAAAATAAATAAAAATGTATTCCCAAGGCAGCTGATAGTGCAAATAAAACATTACCTCAATTGCCTCCAGTGTGTCATTCATTTTCTTCCTTTCCATGTCTGGCGAGTTTTGCAGGTCAAAGCCTTCATAGAACACACCAAAGTTGAGATAAACCTGCACCACACCGAAGTGGTTGAGCCGATTGCTCAAGCACAGCTGGTAAAAACCTGTAGAGGGAAGTGGTTCAAAGCATCAGAGGAGAGCAACAGGTGCTGTGACAGTCAGACATTACCCCAAATCCTCCGCTCTGTTAGCTCCCATTTACCCCTTCTCTGCGGCAGAGACATGGTCTCTCCGAGCTTAGCAGCTGCAGAAAAGCTTGGTTGCCTTATAGTCAAGTTCTGAGCTCAGTATCACACATGCTGTGTCTAGCAAGACTTTTACAGGACTATGGCTTAGATCATTAACGATCTGCAGGAGGACTGGAGTAGTCCAGCTCTCATGTGGGCCAGGGAGGTAGCAGGGGTGGCAAGAACCTGTCTCTTTGGTGGGGAAGTTCATCTGTCCTCGTACATCCTGGGACGTGCCCATCTGGAGGCCGTTGGGATCGTTTGCAGTGGCCAAGACATGTCGGTCATGTCCAATTCCTGAAGTCCGTTGTACCTGAAGCCAAGAGACAATGAGCAGAACAGGGAACTTTGGGTGCAGCTCTGAGTTCTAGCGAAGAACAAGCCTGACTCATGCTGTCCTCGGAAATTCCCATGGGAACAGATGGGGCCGTGTTGCTTATAAAGGCAGCAAAGCCCATGACTGTTCTCAGTGGCAACTACTACACAGCTAAACTCACCTCGAGTGGGTGCCCGTGAGTTTACAGGAGCCACAGCGTCCTGAGCAGACCAGACAGGCTATGCAGAGGCACCATCCGGAGGAACAAGCACAGGACTGGGAAAGTCCTGGCTCTCCACATAGTGTGTGGCTGGATGGCTCAGTTCCTGTCAGTGAAATGGGGAGAAATCTTTCACCCTGCAGAGTGGTAGCAAAGAGCCTCCACCTGGCAGCTAAGTGGTTTGCTGGTCACTCAGGCCTAGCTCCAGGGGATGCAGGCTCAGAAAGGAAGGCTGGGGCAAGGAAAACCTGCTGAGTCTGCTTCCTCCTCTGCCCATGTCAGAGCAAGGACACCAAGGATTTTGCCGTTTTGCGCTGTACAGGGTAATTCTCCTTTCCCGCAATCCCCTTTCTCTCCCCAACCACTTTGTTTGTGTACTGAGCCTTGCCACGGATAGTAGAGATCTAGCTAGCACAGGGCTGGGTCCCCCAACACATTCCATGACTGGGCAGTGGATTCCCTTCCCTCCATGTACAGTCAGCCCCCAGCGGGAGCTGTGCTATGGTTCAACCCAGCCCTCCTTGCCCTTTACGCATACAGCAATCAGTACTCCCAGCCGCACACCTCCCCTGCTTTCGAACAGGCTGGGAGAAGGGTGGGGGAGCACCGTGGGCTTGAACGCCAGCTCAGTCCACCGAATCCTTGAACAGCTCCAACCCCTCTGCCTACCGTGCAGCTGCTTTGCTCCACACGCACCACAGATAAAGGGAGCCGCTGATAAACACCAGGAGCGCCGAGAGTGCCAGGCACAAACTCCCAGATCTACTTCAATCGGCCCAGTGTAAACAGAAGCTGGGAAGTCGCAGGGTTTAAGATAAGAGGACTGGAGGGCTCCATCCCAGGCAGGAGCCCAGTACCTAGCACTGACGATACACAACCACGCAGCAAGAGACCTCGGATACTCCTGCCACTCGCAGCCAGGGGACAGGAAGGTCTCCTGTTGTGAGTGCTCAGCTGAATTCATGCACTGTGGAACCTCCTGCCAAGTGAAGATCCAACCAACACTGGATGCTGGCTACTAGCACTCACCCCTCTGCTACTGACTTGGCAAAGTTCCCTAGCAACCTTTGGAACAGCACATCCTCTAGAACCAGGAGACGTTCATCTCCACTGAGGTCAAAGCCAAAGCCAGAAGTTGCCTGAAGTAATCACTAGCTGAGCCTCTAATAGTCACCACAATACAATCAAGTTCAAGCTTCCTCAACAGAGGGGAGGGCCCCAGGAGCAGCATGGTGGGGCCTTAACCTTTAGGAAGGGGGAGTTGAAAAGAAATTTAGTCAAAAAGGCCCTAAAATCAGAGTCCTTAGACTCAGCCTTGAGTGAGGTCACTAAAAGGCAGGCAACTCCCCTTAACAAAACAAACAGGCAGGTGGGGTGGGGGGGGGGGGGGGGAAGAGTCTGGCTAATGAGGTTGAAGAGGTTATTTGAGCCCCCTCTTGTTCAGGGGAAAGAAATCCAACTCCAGTGAAGTCAATAGAAAGGAGAGTAATCTATGGCATTAACAGTGAAAATGGAAGTCAGGAGGGTTAAAAGGGGACGTTTAAAGTATGGCTGACAAAATATGATGCCATTATATGGATCACTAATAAACCATCAGCTAAAAAGAGAGAGATCAGAGCTTCTGTTCCCCCTCTCATAACATAGGGGACATTCAGTGAAATGAAAGAGAGAAAAATGCAAAACTAACACGAAGCAAACACTTCCACCTGCGAGATTAGACCACGGAACTCATTGCCAGAGGAGGTGTCTGTTGCCAGGAACTTAGCAAGATTCAAAAAGGGATTGGACAATGATATGGGTAAACAAGAATATCCAGAGTTACAATAGTTAATGCTAACTAATTTTGAAGAGACAATAAACCTCGTGCCTCAGGATTTAAACCCATCTCTTTAAGGAATTAGGAAGACAGCTAATATGTGTGTGGGGAAGTGACGAGACGATCATCCCACACCTGCCTAATACAAAGCTGCTTCCAACTTCCTCTGAAGTATCTGCCTCCGGCCACTGTCAGAGATTGGGCACTGGGCTAGAGGGCAACTCCTGTGTGCTACCAGGACAGAACACCGTCCTCATCGCCTTCCTTCAAGGGGTAGAGCAAAAATCAAGGGGTTCAGAGGCAGGGATGGACGTTTTGAGGACAAGAATGGGACTGTTCAGTTCAAAGGAGACATTAGAAGGGACAAAATAGAGGCGTGGAGAAGGTAGGTCGGGCACTCTTATTCACACCCGCTCAGCATACAAGAGCAAGCAGACATTGAAAGTGAAAGGCAGCAAGTTGATACAGAAGATACCGTTTTTAAAAATTCTGAAGCCAGAAGGGACCATTTAGATCATATAGTCTGATAAAAAAAATCTTTAGCTAGCCATTTGGAGTGGGATTTGAACCAGCAGCTGCCAAACTCCAGGGGAAATTGAGTGCTCCAAAGAACCCAGCACCCCAGACAGCTGGCCATCCTGATAGCTGGAAAGATTCAGGAGTTTGTCTTTTTTTCAGTTGGGGATCTTGTGTGTGCATAACGTAAATGTTACACTACAGAAACTATCTGCAATGTTTTACACAATGAACATTTAACCTGTGGAACTCACTGCTGTAAGAGCTCATTGAGACAAAGTTTAGGATTAAAAAAAGGTTGAAGTTTTAAGCGAACACAGAGCATCCAGAGTTACACTAACTAGGATTTTTTAAAGTAACTGTTTTGGGGAGCTATAAGCCCTCCTGCTTTAGGACGTAAACCAGCTACTGACTGACAGCCCCTCTCTAAGCCCAGGTTTTTGCCTAATCGTTGACTACCGGATTCATTCTACCTTCCCCCTGAAGCAGCTGGTACTGGCTATTGCCAGAGATCATGACAGCTGGATCCATTCTGGCAATTCCTCCGTTGGATATGCAGCTGTCTGGCTGCGGGAAGTTCTTTATTTTACCAGGAAATTCCATTGAGCTGAAAACCTGCCATTTGCAAGAGTCCTCCCCAGCACTTACCTCATAGCTGAAGTAGAAGTAGCCGCTCTGATGTGCAAACTGCCAGAAGCACTCTGTGCCACCTGCAGGGACAACAATGGCGAAGTCATAGCGATCAGCTCCACGGAAGAGAGGCTGCTCACTGGAGCCACTCAGGGGCTCGGTCTTTGGGCTCCTGGCAGGGCCCATCAGACTAAGCAGACCCACAATCACAGCCAAAGGAAAGAGTGGGACCATGCTGCCTTGTGAGCCTCCACCACTCTGGCTGGGGCAGAGCAGGAGCATGGGTCCCAGGATGCAAGGGGATAATCATTAACTTCACTCCTCACTCCTCTGCTTTTGCCAAACATTTTTCCTTCAGCACACAACACAGCTGCACTTATCCAAACATCAGGGGCACTTGGAAGGAGTTCAACTCCTCAAGGTAATCTCAGTGCAATTACCAGGCCTGCATGGGCAGCTGTGCAGTTTGTCCTCATTAGAGCTTAACCCTCTGAAACATTTTGTAAAACCCTGAAGTCCGCTTTGAAGAAACGTCACTAGGTACAAACGGTTCTTCCTGGGGAACTGCTTGTTCTGGGGGCAGGCTGGGTGTCCTGCACTCAGACTTCTGTCTACAGCCCACACCATGGTCTGAAGGACTCTTTACAGTGATTAGTGTGTTAAAACATTCCTAGAAACTTTATTTAGTACAAGAAATCTAGACACTGATCACAGAGCAACAATATGCCAGAGATTCAGGGACTTGGCTACATGGGCTGTGCCCTATATCTTCCACTACCTTATGCTGCCATCCCATCTGGGTGCTGCAAGATAGGTCCTGTTTCATCTTTGGCTGTGACGTCTCTTCTCTTATGGAGTCTGTGGCAATGTCCTCACTCTGTAAATGGGAAAGGGGCACCACTGGCTGGAAAGTGTTCTATTGCATAGAGTGGGAGGCAAGCAAAGGGCTGGTATTGATTTTTGGATGTGGAATGATTTATTCTCATGCCCTCGTATGGCACAAGGAAGAAAGTGTCCCATGTTTCTCTCACTGACACTTATTAATCTGGTTTACTGTAACTGGCCCAAATGGAACAGGGGAAACGTGGCTTTGCCAAAGGCAGCACTTCACAGCCAGGCCACTCAAGCACAGAGGAACGTTTCAGAACAGAAGAAAATGTAAAATAAACAGGGCAAAGGGCAGGGAGAAAGTGTCTGGCTAATAGCAAAGTTGAAGAGGTTACTTGAGCCACTTGTATCCAGACAGCCAGGAGTTCCTCTGGTGAGGTTCCTTCCAGCAACTGCTAGTGCCAAGGACATGGCTAAGGCAAGCAGGGGACTTCTACCCAGCACCAGTGACAATGGAAGCAGCTCACAGGACCTCTGCTGTTGGGGTAGTTCTGCAGCTAGAACCGAAGGAAATTAAATGCATGAGTGTTGGAGGAAGTGAGGGGAAGATGATACATAAGTGCCTCTGAAATCCACTTGTCCCTAATAAGCAGCAGCATCCCACCGGATGGGGTACAAGACTTTCTGGCACTCAAATTCAGTTAGTTGCTGATGCGATGCTCCCGGCTTCAGCTGGCTCAGGAAGTGAATGCAGGATGAAATTCTGGTTGTTAACAGGGTGTCCCACAAAGCTGTCACTAGGCCACTGACCCAGGGATATGCCAAGCTTCTCCCTTTTCAAGGTGGAATATTTACCTGAGGAGGGAATGCTGGGGAGATGCAAATCAAATTTGTTGCAATTGTTATATCCAACACAGGAACTGCTTTATTTTACATGATGGGTTCAGACATGGGATCGGACTTGGCATTAGAAGGCAAGGCATGTCTGGGGCCTGCCAGAGATCCCCAGAGACCTTTCAGAGATAATGCATTACTCCAGGAAACAGACACAAGGAAGGGAATTTTGCAAAGAAGGAGGCAAGTCAAACCAACTGAACACTAACTTTTAACTTGACATCTGGCTCCAAACATTCTAGAAACTAATGAGCACAAAGACAAAACAAAACATCTATTTTAAAGCATCAAAAAAACGTGGAGGAAGAAATCCCCACTCAATATAAAAATGTACAAAGCAGAGAAATGTGGAACCCAACGGCAGTCCCCTTGCCAAGAAACCAGACTTCTGCCGGGGCAACTCAGCACAGCTCAGCCTACACTGCTGCTTGCCCCTCTGGGAGGGGCAGATGGAGAAAGCCGATCAGCCAAGTGATTCACAATCAGTTGAAGAAAATGACTATAGATAAACCAGTCGGTGACAGGATTACCCTGCCATTCAACCAGCCTCGGAGTAGAGAAAGCTGCGACCCGGCTACAGGCCCCTCAGGTTCCAGCTCGAATGCTCACAGGGCAAAGGCTGCCAGAGTCCTCGCTGTTTCTGAACATATACAACATATCAGCATTGTAGCACCTTTACTAGCCTATTTCCATAGTTACTCAGGCTGGGTTGCTTCTGTTGACAGACAAAGACCTAAACTCCGGCTAAATACAAGAACTAGGAAGGTTTCACAAGCTCTAGTCAAACTTTGCTTCTTCCAGCTGTAGCATTCAGCTCTCCCAACCAGCCATAACAAGTCTCCACATCGTTCCTATCACATTGCTAGGAAGGGGACTACAAGCCTCCTCCCATGGCAGTTGTTGCTTTGGTCCATCTTTTGGAGAGAAATGAGAGCAAGTGTCACTCTAAGAGTTCTCAACTACTGTTTTCAGTGGAGTCCCAGCTTTTTCATGGTCCGCCAGCGATCCTTAATCATCACCGAGGTGCGGTTCTCAAAGGGGAACTTTTTGCAAATGATTTTCCAGTTCCCTTCTCCAAACTTCTTCACTCCTTCTCTGATCCACTCGCTTTCCTGTACTGTCCACCTCTGCAAAAGAAGAACAAGAGGTGTCATGACTCTTAAGGCACAGGTCCTATCACCTCTCCACTAAAGGCTTATTAGCCTCCTTGGTCCCCCTTACATCCATACTATCAGCACCTTCTTATAACATAGGAATAAGGCACAGGTACCTCGCCAATAACTCCAAGGTACCCAGTGATCACTCCATTCCAGAAGAATTGTTACAATGGTTATATACACCAGGAAAATACTATAGCTGAAGTTCAGGATTAGTTCTGTTTCCCACATCACAGTGTAGATTACACAGGAAATTCTCAGGAGTTATTGCTCTTGTATCCTCCAAGTAATCATGGAGAGAGCGTGGAAGTTACATGCCCTGTGCAACGTTCATACAAGTAAAGAGAACTAACTACCTGCGGCTCGTGGAAGGAAAGTGCTGCGTTCGAGGGCACTGTGAATTTCAGTGACAGGAGGCCAAGTATAAGGGAAGAGGTGAACCACAGGAAAGCAAACACTGAAAGATGTACAGGTAGCATAAAAGTGAACAGCCATTCACTTGTCAGAGAGTTGGTTACTGCAGGCATCAGATTTTGGAGCCTTTACAAGGCAAATGCTGCCAGGTGACAAACTCTGTATGTGGTGCCACTGGCATGCACCATGCTTTTTCACTGCATGGAAAATCCGATGGACCCAGCTCCAAACAATTGGCATCAGACAAAAGGGGGCAAGGAGGATTCACTCAGGAGACACCAACCCCGGCACCTCCTGAAAGAGTATTTATATTTTTAATACTAGCTTCAGGCTTATTTAGGAATTATGTGGTTTCTAGGGTGTGTTCTAGTTCTCCACCTCTTCAGCTCACTTACCTGCTGAGCGGTTCAGGAAGCAGATGCCAGCCAGGATAAGCGACACACAGTACTTTAGGCCTCTACCACTTTCCTGGCTTTTAGTGGACAAACTTAAGCCAGGCCCTCTCAATTTAAAGACCCGTGCAACCCAACTCACCCCCTTGTAAGTTCAACGCTTAGATAACGCAAGCATTGATCAAGGTACTCCAGTCCCTTAGTAAATATCGCCTGTCAATTCAGCATCTCAGAGTTCTCCATTCAGTGTGCATCAATCACTTGGACTCTTCTACCTGAACTGATACCAGAGGCTAAGAAATCTCTGAACAGCAAAAGGGATTTCCCCTTTCCAACCTTTTCTATTGCTTCACTACCCCTGCAGTGCCTTGCTTTGGGCTGCTGAACGGAGCTGGAGGGCTCTATATTACCTGCTTCTTGGAACCGAGGATTGAAGAGCTGTGGCTATTTCTCCCAGGGGACTCTGAAAAATAAACCGAAGGAGAGTCATATTTCAGCATTCGCCTTCTGCTGTGCATGTATCTCCCAGAGAGACTGGCTTTAGCCGGTTCGATTACAGGGAGAGAGCGGCATGGCCACCAGGGGAACGCCCTTGGCCAGGGTATGGAAAATAGAAACAAATGCCCTTACTTCCTCTAGCTTCTAGAATTCCACATACCAAAGGGACACTTGGCCATTCTGATCCAAGCCCTGGTTACTCATAAGAGGGGTAACTAAAGAAATATAATAACTAAGACTGCGTCAAAAGGAATTAGACTTGTCTCAGGTTAGCGAACGTGTCTAAGGAAAAAAAAAAAAGGACAGCCTGAGCCAGAAAGCTTCCTCAATAGAAATCCCTGTTCATAAATGGGAGCATGTTCAGGCCACAGCAGGGAAGGTCCCAGATGTTAAACAGCATCCCGAAGAAAAGTCTTAGCTGTGATTAATTACACCTTTTGAAACAAGCATGCAAATGCTGATTGCCACCCTACAGCTGTTAATGGGAAGGAACTGCTTTTGAGCTGGGTCTCAAACTAGAATAGCTGACAATGACTGACAGGTCTGAAGCTGTAACAAGAGGGTACTCGCTAGATGTTCCATGATCAGGTACACAATGGATTTAGCAACTTCCCTTTGTTTGGGCCCGCCTAAGAAAGGGACATCATCTCCATTTCTGCAGTCCTATAACAGCAACCGTAGTCCCAAGCTTTCCAGGGTTATGGGATTTCTAGACTTTTGGTTTCTGTCAAGTATTCAAGGCAACAGAGTGCCCCAGGGCCAACAGCATGGTTGGGACCAGCAATTAAAGAGTGTGTATGGCAAAAATAGCATACTTACTCTTGTCCAGGAAGAGCTCATCTTCCTCACTCCATGTGTCCTTTTCTTCTTGCCCGTTCGAGGTGTTCCATCTTGCTTTCAGTGGCCTGAAAACATACCACACACATTTTAACTGCAAAAAGCCAGCCTGGTTAATGAGGGCTGAAGAGACAGTCACTGCAGACAGCTAAATCACACATCCAAAAGGAACTCAGAACACTGACTAATTACCTAGAGGCCACTGGTAAAACGGTCCAGGACCACATCTGTACCAATGAGTCAAGACTAAGATCAGTATGCAGCACTGGGAAACGTGGGAGCTTGCCTGACAGCTGGATTATGTATGTTTGCTTCACCTCCACAACACATGCATTTTAGTCCACTGCCATCTGACTGGTTTGTAGGTAAAGGGTGCCATATGTGTATGTCTGGCATTCAAAGCCACTCAGTGCCATTTTAATACCTACAGGTGGTTCTCTTTGGACCTTGACAGATCCCTGTATCAAACACACACAAGAAGCAACTGAGAGCGAACTATGTAAGAATTAAGCAGTTGCTGCAAACTGATACAAACAACTGAGCTACCAAGCAAGGGCCGTGCATGTGGCATGAAACAGACAATGGAATGGGGCAGGAGCACTTAGCAAGAGTCACATGCTCCACAAGGCTGCTATGAAATTTTTACTACAGGCAAAGCCAGCTGGTTCCAAACCAATTATGTTCCTTATTTCTCTCGCTCACATGCATGCACTCAACTCCTTACAGGATAAGATTCAGCTGAAATCAGGTGCATTTAAAATACTTTAAAAGGATCCATTCAGTTAGTTTTAATATTACAGCAACTACATGAAAACAAATGCTCCCTGTTAGTAATACTCTTGTGCAATCCATCGCTGTGGCAGCATGCAATCATTTTCACACAAACGTATATGAGCATTCCGGACGGGGAAGGTTTGAAAACGAACTCCTGAAGCAAAAGCTGGCATCCTTTGTCACCAATAGCCAGCACCATCAGCACCGCTGCCATTTAAAGCATTGCACCCTAGCTAGGATCTTAGCGGGCGGCAAGAGCCAAGGAGTCAGGGAGCTCTGGGAACATGCCAATCCCGGGTGCTCCGCAGGGCACTGGGAACAGCTGGGGCCTACTGAACTGAATAAAATGCTTTACACTTGTAGTGGCCAACTTCCAAGCATTTTAGGGCTTTGGCACATAACATGTTAAGCACATAAAACCTGAAATGCTAAGCTCTAAACCAGTCTCTTCTCAAGCACGAAAGTTCATGCAGCTCAGTAGAGTCTGCTCTGCAATCAGTTCCCTGAAGTGCTCCTAAGTCTGAAAACCTTACGGAACTACCACGTTTGCCTCGTCTCTCCTGGGGAGCTCAAGTACTACTCAGGAAAGGGAATTCCCTGCTGTTTCATTCCTGCAGATCCGCCCTTAAGTGTGCAAAAGCAGAGGTCCTCATCTGCACCGCCTCCAAGATGCATTAGAAGGGAACCCTGCTACATGCTCATCAAGTCCTACAGAAAACATGCATCCCAGAAGCCTGGCTCCAGAGAAAGGTTTGTTCCCACATATCCACCCACTCCCTACTCTAACTTACAGTTAAGTGATATAATACATATACAAGGTACAAAACAAGTGTGGAAGAATTAAAGTAACTTGCATCAATATTCTATTACTCTTAAAATTCATACATGATTTAACTTCATCACTGATGTAAAAATTTACCTTAATCTGTCCCACAAAACATACCTACAAACTCCAACCTGTGTATTACTAACTGCAGATTTACATAGTCAGATGCATACACTGCGAAGCCGTTTGCAAGGATGTCAAGGGTCAGCATTAAGGTTATTGGAATGTAGGTGGTGAGCTTTCCCATTTCGCTAACCACATGTATGAACTACAAGGGCAATAGAACATTTGCTTTAACTATCCATTTCCACATTTTCCAAAATGGAGGGATTTTTAACATTCTAGTTTCGCACTGATAAGGTTCTATTGTTTAATGTAGCAATGTTAGCTATACGTTCTCAAAGTATTGCATCTGCATTAGAATACAGTGTCACAGATGTGCTTCATACTTGGGACTTCTGGAAGATACACGCTGAACATGTGGCTTTTGAACAAGAGTCCTGAATGCAGAAGATACCACTGGCTCCTGGGATGAGTCTGGCGTCTCACTCAGCTCAGTGCTCTGGCTGTCCTGCTCCATAATCAGTCTGCTTATAGTGAACAAGCGTTTACTCTTTGGAGGTGATTTAGGTGTGTCTGAGGTCTCCAAGGGTGGATTCTCCTCTTCTCTCTGCCTCTTGAGTCTGTGGGATACAGAAGGGGACAATTGCTTGGGGAAAGAAAAGTCTGTTTCATCCAGTTTGGTAAAGGCTGCATCAGAATCTTGGGAATTTGACAAGGTCTTGAAAGCTTCTCTCAGAGCAGAAATCCCATATGTGGTTACAGTTCCAGGCGGCTGCCTATAAAATAAATGAAGCTAAGCAGGTTACATCAACGATTTCAACAATACAAGGCTCTACTTCACTAAAATCACAGCTGCTCCCCTCACTCTGCCTCATAGCTAAGCTCCTACCAAATTCACATCCATGCAAAAAGCACATCACAGACCATGAAATCAGATCTTCCCCCGTGAAATCTAGCTATTGGAGGGGACAGGGAGAGACAGGGCTGGGGGCATCCCAACCGGGGACTGCTCCCATGCACCAGGCTCCAGCTGCTAGTCCTGTTCTGTCAGGGACAGGACTTCCGCTTCCCCAGCACAGCCCGCTTTCAGAGGGAGGTCAGACCCACCTCCGGGTACCTCTCCCGGCTGCAGGAAGCTCCGAAGATGCTGCCTTCAGAGCCCAGCTTTCAGCCCCTTCAGCTTTGAAGGCAGCGCAGCCGCGGAACTTCCTGCAGTCGGAAGATCCCAGAATTGGGTCTGACCTCTCCCCAAGAGTGGCCGTGCAGGGAAAGAGGAAGTCCTGTCCCTCCCCAGCTGGCCCAGACTAGCAGCTACGAGCCCCCAGCTGGGGCGCTCCCAGCAGCACTGGGGGAGATCAGACCCACCTCCAGGAAGCTCTGTGGCTGCTGTCTCCAGAGCCCAGCTTTGAAGGCAGCACAGAAGTGATGGTGGCAATCCTGTCACAGAGTCCCCTTTTGGGTCAGGACCCCCATGGTTACAACACCGTGAAATTTCAGGTGTAAACATCTTAAAACGGGAAATTAACTAATTTTAAAACCCTCTGGCCATGAAACTGATCAAAATGGACAGTCAATTTGGTAGGGCCCTATTCATAGCAAACAATCATGCCTGAAAATCCATCACAACACAAGGTATTAGCAATCTCCACTGACTCATCTCCCTTCTACAAGAACTTCGGTGTCTTGTACCATCCTGCCAGCAGTGCAGGTGAGCTGCCTCCTCCAAGACCAGTAGCTCTCAAACTTTGTTAGTGGTGACCCCTTTCACACAGCAAGCCTCTGAGTGCGACCCCCTTATAAAGATACAAAAAGGTGTTTTTAATTTAACACCATTATAAATGCTGGAGGCAACATGGGATTTGGGGTGGAGACTGACAGCTCGTGACCCCCCATGTAATAACCGCACGACCCCTTGAGGGGTCCCAGGCCCCAGTTTGAGAACCCCTTGTCCAAGACAGATGTCATTACTGCTTGGTAATGACAGCAACGACCCTGAAAGCATCCGTGATGCCATATGGAATATGGGTGACCATTTATAATATTGATACCAATATTCCAAAATTGCAATGAATCCTACAAGATATGCCATGTAAGGTATCAGGGGAAAGGTATGATTTGATAAGTATAATCATGTTTATATGTATCGTCTTTGCATTGAGTTCTAAATGTGTGATATATTTGTATATCGAACTTGTGCTTTGTTTCTGGGTGACACTCCCAGCGAGTTTGGCATCAACGCTATCCAGTCTGTTGGATGGCCCATCAAAGGCAATCAGCTGTACAATGAACCCACTGAGAGAAGCCCGGGGCTACCCTATGACTCAGCGGGACACGCCTCTGGACAGGGGACTCCAAGTGCTTTTCCATGCCCATGTGCCGTGAGCTTGTGTTTGGGACAAAGGATATAAAAAGGCAACTGCATCTTCTCCATTTTCAATCCTGCTTTCCACCTCTGGAGCATCTTCTCTACAAACTGAAGCTTTTAACAAAGCACTGATAGACCCATGCAAGCTTTGGATGTTTTCCAGGGGGACTTTACAAGCCAGCAAACTCACCAATGCTGCTAAGAACCTGATGTATGGACTCTGAAGTCATATGTATGTATCTGACTGCTTTGACCATTTAACAACTCTCTTCTTTTATAATAAAACCTTTCGTTGTAGATGCTAAAGGACTGGCTGGCAGCGTGGTATTTTGGGTAAGATCCAAATAGTATTGATCTGGCAATGTGGCTGGCCCTTTGGGGATCAGAAAAACATTCTGTGTAGTGCAGGGGTTCTAAAACTAGGGGTTGTAAGGATATTACCTGGGAGGTCATGAGCTGTCAGCCTCCACCTCCAAGCCCTGCTTTGCCTCCAGCATTTATAATGGTGTTAAATAAATTAAAAACACTTTTTTATATGTTTGAGGGAGGTTCGCATTCAGGGGCTTGCTGTGTGAAAGGGGTCACCAGTACAAAAGTTTGAGAACCACTGGTGTAGCAAACAGAGTTTTAAAAAGCTTCTCACTGTACTGGACCTATTTGCTGATTGGGAGCCAGAGAACTGGAATGCAATAAAGGGGGCTGTGTGATTTCATTTTTGGCTTCTTGATAACCATTGTGGGAGATCAGGAGCACAGTTTGGGACTAGTTGGTGAATCTAACTTCAGTGTTAACCACCAGTTTTGGCAGAATCTGCTCTCCTTTTTGCAGCCTGCCCTGACCTTGGCATTTTCAGTGTCGGCTACCGTAGGCACCTTGGATCACAGCATCCATCTGTTTTATCCCTCCAAAGAGTGGCAAACTAAATGCCATTGACCAAACCTATGTCCTCTGAACCATGGACACACCAAAACTCTTCTGTAAACATAAGGCCCGCTCTCATTCGCCACCTGTCACAAGGGACACCTTCCCTTCCCATAGTCCAAACACTCACCAGGGTACTCTTCAGAAAAAAGATTAATGTTTTAATTCAAAGCTAGACAGCCTGGTGAAAAATCCTCAAGTAGTAGCCCCTGGGGCAGCACAACTGCATTGGCACATGGCAAAAAGTTACAGCGGCCTGCACAGAGTGAAACTAGTGGGTGCTACAAGTCAGAAGCAAAATTCTGGCAAACTTCATTCACCATATGTGGTCAGCTTTCCTCTCTAAGTTGCTAATGTATCACCATAGCTGCTCACCTCTCAAAGTCATTTGAAGACATTTCCACACTGTCTGGAGCGACCGCTGGTGGTTGCTTAGCTACTTCCATACTGTCTGGAGCGACCGCTGGTGGTTGCTTAGCTACTTCCACACTGTCTGGAGCTGCCGCTGGTGGTTGCTTAGCTACTTCCACACTGTCTGGAGCGGCCGCTGGTGGTTGCTTAGCTACTTCCACAGGCTTTGGAGACACTACTTCCACAGGCTCTGGAACTAATGCCAGCTTCTTAGTTTCATCAATATATTCTGAATTCAAAGTCTTTTTCGCCATCTTTGATAGGAAGAAAGCACGTAATCATTACAAACAGAACTCCATGGAACTGCATTTATTTTACTCCCATTCCACAGACATGGAACATTATTTAATTAAGTGCACAATCCCTGCAATTACTTGCTGTTCTATGGTCAGGGTGCTATTTAGCATATTGGAGATAAGATAATTGGTCATTTGTCAGGTGTTCTGCAGTAGTTACATGTGTAGAGTTAAGTTATCTTGATTAAGAACTACAATAACCACCAAGTCTTTTTATAGCATGGAACCTTAAGAGAAGGTCTGAATTTTAAATGCTAAAAACTTATTCCCTTGGTGCTCTGGTCCCAAAACTTTAGAGCCAGATATTTGTATCTGACTTCTGAGTACAAGTCAAAAATATTACACGTCAATACGACAAAGAAACAAATTGGTAATTTCTTTCTAATTCACATCATTTGAGACTATTGTATCAACATTATAAAAGTTATCTGCATCTCTGTGAGCCAGAGATTGTATTCTAACTGAACAGAGGTGGTTTACCAAGTTTCCCCAAGGACCTACAATGACTGGAGGTGATTATTGCACATCCTGGGACAGGTAAACATCACCAACGCAGTATAACCCCAAAGGATTTTACTAATAGTGGACCAGACCAGTTTCCAGAGGCCCAGGAAACAACGAAAGGCTTTCGGTACAAAAAGTGAACTTAAAGCAAGGGATTGGGGAGTTGTTCTTTACCTGAAAACTGACCTGAACCTTTAACAAAAGGGTAAGCCCTGCTGGAAGGATCTGAAGGACTTTGACTCCTACCAGACCCTCATGTGAAAGATTAGTCGCTTCTAATATGCACTTAGACTTTTTATGGTTTTATGACAAATTTTCCTCTGTAATTCTTTTGTTCTTAAATAGACATACTTTGCTTTGTGAAGGCTAGCTGGTTCCTTGTCCTTCAGGAAAAAGAGTGAACCCATGGGTGGGGAGCTAGGTCAGACGGCTGGGACAGTCACAGAGAAAAACAAGCCTAAATCCCAGATCTGAAGGGAGAAAGGACGCTGCCTATAGAGAGGTGACAGCTGGAGGCCTGAGACCTAAGGGTGTATCCCTTGAACAGAGCACAGAGGGGTTAGAGGTGACATGCATCACATGCAATTTTCCCGCAGACCATGGGGGTGACAGCTGGGGTAGGGCTGAAATGTGGGTAGCAAGGTAGACACATACGGTCAAGAGAAAGGGCTCTGAATCCTCCAGGTAGGTCTCCAAGAACTGGAACGCACTCTGCTGAAAAGTCTTGTAGGAAAAATTTCGGATCATCGTATGAGACAAATTCTTCTCACGGATAATGCTGAGCAACTCTGTCCTCAGTTTCTAGTCAAGAGGCAAGAACATTCTGAATATGTACAAATGATACAAGTTACAAATGCAGGAGCTAGGGGTTTGGGTGGAGAGGGGACTTCCCCACTGACACTACAACATTATCAGTTAATTTACACTGATCTAAATTAGGAAGCAAAAGCCAAAAAGTCTGGAGTCTGTGTCGGTATTGCCAACTACACTTGCTTTTGGTGCCGGACAATGCAATGGTAGCAGCAGACAGAAATGAAGAAAAGGAAATACATGTTTGGGAACATATTGCACAGCCAACAAGATACCCCATCTCACACCCCAAAAATTCACATAATCAAACTCACCTGGGTGCTGGGATCCTTTGCCATGTTTTTTTTCAGAATTTTTGAGGCTTTATCAAACTCTCTCTTTTTAATACAAATGATAACAGCCTAGAGAGGAAAAAGAGGACCTCAGTTTTTATATGTGTATCAATTCAACCACATCTCCTAAATCAGCTTCACAAACAGCACAAGCAAAATGCAAGCAAAGCCTGTGACGTTCCTTCCAAATACTATCCAAGTAACATGGAAATAACACTTTTTGCAAATACCTTAATGAGCTGCTAACCTGAAATCCTACTATACCCTTCTAACTATCCTATTAATGCAAGGTTACAATTACGGATTGCGTTACCTAATTTTCATTTGTATGGTGCCATTCAATTCAGCAAAATACTTATTGTAAATGTACATGGACACCCCTGAAGTTTGAGAACCCATCAGTTCTCACCAGATTTCCTTGGCTTAATTTTAAACAAACAAGTAGCCTTCTACAGGACCACAGAGTTACGTGGCACGTTAATACTAAAAGAAGCTGACATGGCCCCTCCCCAGAGAGCTTACAAGTGAAGGTAGACAGTATATGGATGTAGGAAGGGGGAGAAAACGTGCCAAAGGTTTGCTTATTGTAGCATAATATGCAATAAAACATCATAGTTACATTTTATATTTTACATACACCATACATGCAAACTTTATCCCAGGCCAGCAAACTGAACAGACCAGTCTGCAGGGGATGACAGTTGCAATAGTAAGTTTTTAGGAGGGATTCTTAGACTCTAAGAGCATTCTGGTTCTACATTTAAAAGGTCCTCCAATAAAGAGAAGAGAGAAAGGATGCATTATTTCTAATATAGTCAATAGAGAAAATGGTAATAGCAAAAGAAATGTTCTGCTTTTCAGGTCACCTTTAATAGAGTTACAGATCCTGATAAGTTACTATCTTCCTAGCAATGGAAAGCTCCCGGAAATAAGACAAATGATGGAGGGAAGATCTGAGAAAGGACAATTGCCCTCAGTGTAAGGGAAGCTTTTTTTTTTTTTTTTTTTTCCAATTAGATTAAAGCTTATAAAAGTCTAAACTATTTGAATGAAAAAGGAGAATTTGACCCTTACAGCTTGTTTCACCATTTTTCTAACAGATTCCATTGCCACCTCAGACACAGGAAATTCTCTCTCAATCAGCTCCAGCACACCGATTGCAGATTCAAGAGGGGTGAGCTCTGACTCTGTATCAAAGGTGCAATCTACAATTAAAAGAAACAATGCATTCCTATTGGTTTTAAAACAGACACACAAATCTACCTGGGCCCAAGAAATCCTCCACAGGAAGCAGCCAAAACAAGTAGGTTAGGATTTGCTGTTAGGCCACTAATGCTGCAGTAACTGACACAGCAGAGAACTGCACACACAAAACAGTTATGATCAAGAAAGGCAAGAAAGGCTGTCTAAGGTATGCGAGGTCCTCAAAAAGAAACATGACGTTTGGTGAGTTTGAAATTCAAAGCAATAAACACTGCGAGCTGAGTATGTGGAGGTTTCCTTTAATTTAGACTATCAAGAGAAAAATCAGGAATTCACACTGAATAAAAGTTACAGAAGATTACACTAATGCAGTTTAAATACTCAAACATGAAGAAATTCAAAAGTAAAGTTCTGGCCATAATATTGAAAGGGCATTGTCGTCAGATCAAATTTGATCCCCAAGTTTAAGTTTTCCTCAAGTACAACTAGATCTAAGACTGATATATGTGGTTGCTTTACTTAATGTTTTAATTCCAATTGAAAGCAAAAACAAAGTCTTCTCCACAGTGTTTTCACTCAAACATTGTGTTCTTGTTCTATCACGGGAGAAATGAAGAATTAAATTGATTTACCTATACATTGTTTGCAAAAGAAAGTGGAAGTGACTTTGTTCCAGATGACAGAGAGAAAATATGGAATCCCTGCAAAGAAGCCAGGTTTTTCTTAAACAAAAACTTTTGTTTGGGTTTTAGGCTATTAATAACAGAATGTTTGATGTTCACCCCACATCGTGCCTTCAAGTGACAATGCTAAACAGGAAAAAAGAAATCATACCTCAGTCTTAAAGTTTTACCTATTATTGTTCGATTCCTATAACTGAAAAGAGTGATAATTACTTCGCTATTTCCCAGTTTGTTTACCCAGCACATTAACTACCCTATGAGAAGAGTCACTTTTGATTACTTCGGTTCTGGTCAGAGGCATTATCCCTACTATTAGCAGGCCCATGTCCTTTCCTTTGCAGAAAAGACTCTTATAAAT
Organism: Trachemys scripta elegans; assembly: GCF_013100865.1. Classification (NCBI taxonomy): domain Eukaryota; kingdom Metazoa; phylum Chordata; order Testudines; family Emydidae; genus Trachemys; species Trachemys scripta. The sequence continues at coordinate 3,976,198 of NC_048310.1, read as the reverse complement.
AAAAAACACAAGCAGATTATTTCAAGGAATTATAAAAGAGGTTTCAGAGGCCTTTATCCAAACCTGAACTTCAATTTAAAAAAATCCAAATAGCGTAGTTGGTTTTCCTCGGCCAAACAGTAAATAAAAAGCGATTTCAACAGAACCGTCACTGTGCATAGGCAATGCAGTGAGGTGAATGATATTTTGGGAACAGGGCTGAGCACCAGTAAGGCAAATTGTGACGCTGTTCTCTCGTACCTAGGTTCTCTCCCTCCTCAATTCTCGAAAGAAACTGCATAATCCGGAGCAGCCGGGAGATTGCAGGCTCCTTAACCAGGGGCCGCAGTAGCAGAGCTAGAGAGAGAGAAGACAGAGAGCTTGGGACACCCAAGTCAGGGACACCCCCCCCACCACCATCCCGGAGTTGGACCCAAGAGCCCCCGCCCCTTCCCCCTCCCCGAGCGGGACCCCAGAGCCCCCGCCCCTTCCCCCTCCCCGGGCGGGCCCAGGGCCCCCTCCCTCCCCGAGCGGGCGGGCCCCGAGCGCCCCCCCTTCCCCCTCCCCAGGCGGGCCCCGAGCGCCCCCCCTTCCCCCTCCCCAGGCGGGCCCCGAGCGCCCCCCCTTCCCCCTCCCATTTCCCTCCCCGGGCGGGCCCGGGCCCAGGGCCCCCTCCCTCCCCGGACGGGCCCCCTCCTTCCCCCTCCCCGAGCGGGCGGGCCCCGCTCCCCGCTCCCATTCCCCTCCCCGGGCGGGCCCCTCACCCTGCATCACGTCGCGGAACTCGCGGAAGTCCCGGTTCCGACGGGCCCGATAGGCCCCCACGGCCTGGTGGAAGTAGAACTGCAGCACCCAGCGGTTCACCGCCTCCTCGGGGGCGCGGAGCCCCAGCGCCCCCTTCCCAGCCGCCATGGGCCCCCGCCGGCTCCGGGAGACCCGTCCGCGCCCGCCAGCCATCCCGCGCCAGGACCCGGAAGTGACGCCCATAGCACGACGGAAGTGACGGCATCCCCCCGCCGCTACCCTCTCGACTCCTTAGGGAAAGCGAGCGCCCCCTGCCCTTCCTCCTCTTATTGCCAAGCGAGGCGCACGGGCGACTACAACGACCAGCATGCACTGCGGCCTACGGGTCCCAATATGCCCCGCAGCCCGGATCTCCCGGCCTGCACTGCCTTGCGCGCCCCCTGCCGGCCCCGACGAGCCATGCAGGCCCACTCCGGAGGGATTTCATGGGATGTTCACACTGGGGCTGGCCGCGCGTGTTCTGCGGGGGAACCGTGTCTTATTCCGCACCCCAGTCATTAGCCAGAGGGTCCCGCCCTTCCCCAGTCCTTACACGTCCCATTGTCGGGCCTGTTCCGGGCACTAACAGCCCCTGCTGCAAACAGAGCGGCCCAAGTGCCTCATCCTCGGTGCTGCACCCCTGGGGTTAGCTTAGGGGAGAATTCAGCCTATTGTCCGTACCACCACTCGGTAATACAAACTGCTCTTCTTTCCTAGGGATTGTGCAACAGAGCAGTGAGAGACGAGTGACCCCGGGAACCCTGGCCCGGTCCCTGTGCCCTGATTAAAAGAGTCTCCACATTTCAACATGTAATCACCTTGGTTCCAGATTCCTTATACATATAACGACACATTTCCTAAAAGAACAGGAGTACTTGTGGCACCTTAGAGACTAACAAATTTCTTATTCAGATGCATCCGAAGAAGTGGGCTGTAGTCCACGAAAGCTTATGCTCTAATAAATTTGTTAGTCTCTAAGGTGCCACAAGTACTCCTGTTCTTCTTTTTGCGGATACAGACTAACACGGCTGCTACTCTGAAACCTGACATTTGCTAAAAACATTCTCCTAATCTCTAGTAACAAATTAATGATGGTTGAAAATCTTTTTCAACATATAACAAAGCAGGAATTGAATGGCCACCTCTTTCTCTTAACTGGCCAGAATATAATAACAACTCCTCAGAGGCCCAGAAAATATTGTCTTCTCTTGATACCACCATTTTGAGTCCCATTAATAACCTTGGATTAACTCTGTTTGAGTCTTGCTAATGCTAATTTAGTCAAAATATAAAATTAGACAAACTGTGTTCACATGCAGAATTCTGGGCCTGTCACTTAAGTAATTAAGACATGTTGGTGCCACCCTCAGTTTGAAGTTGTGCTACTATGGTATGCCCACATCTTGAATACTGTGTGCAGATGTGGTCGTCCCATCTCAACAAAGATCTATTGGAATTGGAAAAGGTTCAGAAAAGGGCAACAAAAATTATGAGGGGTATGGAATAGCTTCCGTATGAGGAGAGATTAATAAGACTGGAACTTTTCAGCTTGGAAAAGAGACAGCTAAGGGGAGATATGATTGAGGTCTATAAAATCATGATTGGTATAGAGAAAGTAGATAAGGAAGTCCTTGTTTACACAAGAACTAAGGGGTCACCAAATGAAATTAATAGGCAGCAGGTTNACTCTGTTTGAGTCTTGCTAATGCTAATTTAGTCAAAATATAAAATTAGACAAACTGTGTTCACATGCAGAATTCTGGGCCTGTCACTTAAGTAATTAAGACATGTTGGTGCCACCCTCAGTTTGAAGTTGTGCTACTATGGTACGCCCACATCTTGAATACTGTGTGCAGATGTGGTCTTCCCATCTCAAAAAAGATCTATTGGAATTGGAAAAGGTTCAGAAAAGGGCAACAAAAATTATGAGAGGTATGGAATAGCTTCCGTATGAGGAGAGATTAATAAGACTGGAACTTTTCAGCTTGGAAAAGAGACGGCTAAGGGGAGATATGATTGAGGTCTATAAAATCATGATTGGTATAGAGAAAGTAGATAAGGAAGTCCTTGTTTACACAAGAACTAGGGGGTCACCAAATGAAATTAATAGGCAGCAGGTTTAAAACAAAAGGAAGTATTTGGGGGGGGAATAGCTCAGTGGTTTTGAGCATTGACCTGCTAAACCCAGAGTTATGAGTTCAATCCCTGAGGGGGCCACTTAGGAATCTGGGGCAAAATCAGTACTTGGTCCTGCTAGTGAAGGCAGGGGGCTGGACTTAATGACCTTTTGGGGTCCCTTCCAGTTCTATGAGATAGGTATATTTCCATATATTAATATTAAAAAAAATTCACACAGCACACAGTCAACCTGTGGAATTCCTTGCCAGAGGATGTTGTGAAGGCCAAGACCATAACAGGGAACTAGATAAATTCATGGAGGAAAGGTCTATCAGTGGCTATTAGCCAGGATGGGCAGGAATGGTGTCCCTAGCTTCTGTTTGCCAGAAGCTGGGAATGAGCAACAAGGGATGGATCACTTGATGATTACGTGTTCTGTTCATTCCCTCTGGGGCACCTGGCACTGGCTGCTGTCCAAAGACAGGACACTGGGCTAGATGGACCTTTGGTCTGACCCTGTAGGGCCATTCTTATGTACTACCCTTTCTTCTTTTGCATTTAAGAATATGTGAAAGAGGGAAGGGAGTAACACTCTCTAGCATACTATACAATAGTGCTCTCCCAGACCTGAGGATATTGTAGCTTCATCCTATTTTCTTCATAGATCTCGTTCTCTTCTAGCTTAGAATATTTGGTGGTATTGTAAATTCATCTTTCATTGCCAACAACTCTTCTTCTTCCCCTCATGTATAATACTCCTTCCAGGAATCTTGGAAACTGAACTCATTTTACTAGGATCAATGCTCCTGTCCCCTCTTTTGTTCCTAATGCAAATCCTATCTGAAGACAGCTGTCTTCCTTTCAATATGCTAGTTAACATACTGCAGGATTTATTCCTACAGACAAAGAATGTATGTGAGTGATTGAGTTTATAATATTATAGCCAATGACTGCCTTGCCTTCATTCTTTCCTTTCTTGTTTTCAATCCCAACATTCTTTTTCTGTTATATTCCTTTTCTATGTAATGCCAGTTCTAATCCCCAACGGACCTAAATTCTCTCTTTGGTGTGTGCCTCCTATAAAAACATTTCCTGTTGCAAACAATAACCCTACATAGATTCCTAGTGCCTATCAGTGACGCCTTTTTGAAGCCCTGCACTGATAGGCTCCAAAAAGGATTGTTCATCCATTTCTACTCAGTTAGAAAAGTCATTACAAATGGGAGTTCTGTTTGGCTTTCAGGATATCCACACCCTTTCCCTCCCCTCCAGGGGCTCCATAGAAGAGAAAAAGGAGGAAAAAGAAACAAGAAAAATCAATGTGTGTCAAATGGAAAACAATAAAACTGGGAGGGAAAGAAATGCTATTGGCAAACAAACAAAGGGACGTAAAAATAATTAAAATCTGCAAGAGCAAGAGGATGATGTGTTTTCACCTCTGGATTGAGTTGAGTGACCTCTACAGTGTATACACAGTCATGGGGCAGTTAGAATGGAACTAATTATAACCTGATTGTCACAAGGTTCATTTGTTCAATGCAGCACTGAGGGTTTAGGAAGGATACAGAGAAATCTACAGATCCATACTGTGTCCTGTTCTGTGAGGCAGCATGACAGAATTACACAGTTTCCTTAGGGTCCCTTACCGTATAAAATGGGCAAGAGCTAATGGAGCAAGCAAGATGACTCGGGTCTCAACCCATAAGACCATGGCACAACAGCTGATCAGTTTGCTGTGCTGTATTGGCTACTCATGATCCAAGGGAAACATTATTACCAAGTATCAGAGGGGTAGCCGTGTTAGTCTGGATCTGTAAAAAGCAACAGAGAGTCCTGTGGTACCTTTAAGACTAACAGATGTATTCACCCACGAAAGCTTATGCTCCAATACATCTGTTAGTCTTAAAGGTGCCACAGGACTCTCTGTTGATTATTACCAAGGGAAATCATCTGTAAGATTGTTACTCTAATTTTTTAAAATACATTCTTAATTTTCAGGCTGGGACATCCTAAAGCATCCAGGATCTGTTAAACACAACAGCTTTCTCACCCTCCTGAGACACGTTGCTCCTACTAGCTGCGGCAGCTTCAGCCAAGGTTGATGCAACTGCATTCAGCAGACTCTGGAGGTTTCAGGAGCTTGAGCTTCTTTGTTCATTGTAGCTTGAACGTCAGAAAAGTGAGATCGATTAGACGACGCAAGGACAATAGTGGAAACCTCACCATTTGTGTCACTTAAACCGAACTGGACAAAGCTCTGGAGACTACAGGGGAATAATGAACAATCCTGCAATGGCTTCTGCAGGGATGGGGGTGAACAGGAGGGAAAGAACTCATGTGACCTTATAGGTCTTTTCAATTTCTATCTTCTACTATTCTGTGTTCAGTTGGTTAAAATCAATAAAATCAATAAACAATGTTTTTTTACATTATGGAGCCCAGTTCGAGTTGTTGGCATCCTTTTGTCTGCGAGAGACAGTGGGAATTGCAGCCTAGGATGTAGATGGTTTGCAATGTCTCATATGACTGAATAGTCCAATCAGAGATTTGCGTGATCTTTGGCAGTTATTGCAAATGTCTGTATCTTGGGAGCTGCTGGCTTCCTACAGGCTCTTTTCTCTTCAAGCTTTTGGGGCCCTAGCTTCTGTCATGGACTTTGATACCCTGATGGAGACCACGGCGCCACTTGTTACAATCACTTGCCAAGATTTCCCATTGGTCAGGATCAATTCCAAATTCCTTCGTATCTCGCTTGCATGTGTCTTTATAGCAAAGCTTGGGACGTCCTGTTGTTCCTTGTTTCCTCTGATAGCTCCCCATATAGCATGTCCTTGGGTATGCGTCCATCTTACAACCTACTCAGATGGCCCAGCCAGCACAGTTGTCTTTGCTTGAGCAGGGCTGTCACACTTGGTAAATTTGCCCTTTGAAGAACCTCTGCATTGGTGACTTTATCCTGCTATTTGGTGTTGAGTGTGCAGCGTAAACAACATAGGTGGAAACTGTTTAACTTTTTCTCCTGATGAGCATAAGTTGTCCATGTTTCCCCACCATACACGAGTGCTAAGGAAGCAAGCTTGGTACACTAGCATTTTGGTCTTGATGGTAAGCTTTGAGTTGTTCTAGGCTTTTAGTTAGTCTGCTAAAGGTGGTGGCAGCCTTTCCAATGCGAACATTTAGTTCTTCATCCAATAAGAGGTCGATGGTCACTGTAGAACCTAAATAACTGAATTTTTGGATGACTTCTAGCTGGTTCGTCAGCAGAGCAGGTCTATTTGCAATACTAGAAAAGATAGGATGCCCACCAACTCTGTTAAGTCGTATACGTTAATTTCACAACAACATGAGAGCAACTGTCCAGTTTGAAGGTTTGAGATGAAAAGCAGAGTGAAGCAAGGACGTGTTCTTGCCCCTGCACTCTTTGGAATCTTCTTCTCAGTACTCTTGAACTGTGTGTTTAAGGACATGAAAGATGGAGTTTATCTCCACACAAGTTCAGATGGAAAACTCTTCAACCTATCCCCACTTAAGTCAAAGACCAAAGTCAAAAAGGTGCTAATCAGGGAACTTCTATTCGCTGATGCTGCTGCCCTCATAGCATAGGCACTGAGTTTCTAATCTGCCGGGGGGGGTGGGGAGCTTCCCTCTGGCCCTGCCCAGGCCCCGCCCCCACCCCACCCCTTCCCCAAGGCCCCACCCATGCCCTGCTTGTTCCCACCCCCACTCTTCCCCTGCCCCACTTCTTTCCACCCTGGCCCCTTCCCCACCCGGTTCAGCCGCCTCCCCGAAGCACACTGTGCCCTTGCTCCTCCCCCCTTCCCTCAGGGCCTCCTGATGCCACAAAACAGCTGATCTGTGGCAAGCACTGGGCTCTGGGAGGGAGGGGAAGGCGCTGATTGTGGGGCCCGCTGGCGGGCAGGAGGCACTGGGGGGAGAGGGAGGTTCTGGTAGGGAGGCTGCTGAACCATTTTCTTCCTGTGGGTGCTCCAGCCCTGGAGCCTCCCCAGAGTCGGCGCCCATGCCTCACAGCTCACAATGAAGATCTACTACAAGAACTTGTGGACCGCCTTTCAAGTGCCTGTCAGGCATTTGCTCTTACCATCAGCATCAAGAAAACGGTTGTATTAGGGGGTTCCACAAGGAGCCCAATTCAGCTCCGGGTTAAACTGGTGTAATTTGGACCATTCAGTGTTCAAAACATGGACCAGAAAACTGGAATAACAGACTCCAAGACATAACTCCCAGGTTATGAAGGCACCTTTGTTCAATCTAATGCCTCTATCTGAGACATGCATTTATCTTACCACTGCTGCATGCCTTGGACTCTAATTCCTTATTATATAGGATTGAAGTTGGTTTTATACAATGAGGTAACAAGATAAAATAAGCAATTATCACTGTAATCTAGTTAGACACCATTAATAATCCCAGCCATTTAGAATGGGTTAATTTAGTTAGCACACTCATAAAGGACATTGTGAGACATGGATTTGGGCACCTACGGAAGACATGCAGCTTGACTTGATGAAGTGGGTCCTCCTTGCAGCCTGTAGTCATCCTACTTTGAATGAGGATCTTGTCAGTAGGGATGTCATTTCTGAACAATTCGGGCGAGGGAGGACAAAACTGTGTCAGCACACATATTATGATATGTGATTATATTATTGTCACACTGTCTGGACTGGCTCGCGAACACGGGTGCCAACCTCAGGGCAGACTGTCAGGAAATAGGGCAAAACCCCCAAATTGGTTATATGTTCTATAATTGGATTTCACCAACCAAGTAACAAGTGTGAACTACACAAGCACCGTAACAGCCTTATCATGGAGTCACAGATGGACCCTTTGGGCATTCCAGTCTATCTTGCCACCCAGGCAAACCCGACTCATTGACAGATGGTCCCTTATACGAAAAATCACAACAGTATTCAGGTTACTCCCAGTCCCAAAGGACCAGTCACTTATCCCAGGTCAATTGTACCCCAGTTCTCTCACCAAAGACAATGCTTATAGCCAATCCTGTAATAAACTAACTAAAGATGGATCGGAGCATAAGCTTTCGTGGGTGAATGCCCACTTCGTCAGATGCATGCATCCGACGAAGTGGGCATTCACCCACGAAAGCTTATGCTCCAATACATCTGTTAGTCTTAAAGGTGCCACAGGACTCTCCATTGCTTTTTACAGATCCAGACTAACACGGCTACCCCTTTGACACTAAAGATGTATTAACTAGGAAAAGGAAATGAGAGTTACTGACAAGGTTAAAGCAGGTAACACACACAAATGAGTTACAGTCTTAGATTTCAAAAGATAATAGAAACTTCTATCATAAGTAAACTCCATATGTCCATGAGGGCTAACCCAGGCCAAGCAACTAGGGGCTTTTGCTTATGCTTAGTGATTCTTACCCCTTTAAAGTGCAAGCAGCAAAAAGCACCAAGTTTCTCTGTGTCGGGGATTTTTCTCTCTTTCTCCCCAGAGTCCAGGCTGATGGGATGAGTTCATATGCAGGTCTCCTCTTCCTGGAAGGGGTGAGGAGTGCAATTAACAAAGTCTTTGTTCTTTTGATGTTTCACAATGGCTCATTTGGTTTCAAAGACATTCTTGTTGGGCAGGACTTAACATCTTCTGTAGGAAGCCATCATTTGCATTAGAGAAGGTTCCTTTGATGAGTTACACAGTTAGAGAGGTTTACAGTGCAAACATTTGCTATTGCTTTATAACATGGTGTACAGATGAGTGAGACTATGCAGCATCCTACAAGTTATTCATAAGTACAGTTCAGTGTCTGTTACAGAGGTTGCAGAATTCACGGATTCTGTCACTTTCTGAGACCTCTGTGACTTCTGCAACGGCCAGTGTGGCTGACCCCAGCGCCACCCAAGCAGCTGGCTCAGGGACAGCCACACTGGCTGCTGCTGGAGCGGCTCTGCAGCCAGCCGCTGTTTGGGTGGTCCCAGGCAGCTGGCCCTGGGGACCACCCGAGCAGGGGTCCCTGGGGCAGCCAGAGCAGTGGCTGCTCTGGCAGCCCACGGCAGCTGGTGTTGCTGGCCCAGCCCCCCCCCAGCAGTGACCCCCCTCCCCGCGGCATGCCCCTCACAGCAGCAACCCCTTGGGGTGACCCCCACAGCAGCAGCCGCTCCAAGGTTTAGTCTGGGGTATTTATAGAATAAGTCATGGACAGGTCATGGGCCATGAATTTTTGTTTACTGCCTGTGACCTGTCCATGACTTTTACTAAAAGTACCCGTGACTAAATCGTAGCCTTATTCATAAGGCCTAAACATCAAACACATTCTTACAACTCTACTATCTATCTTAACAATATAACAGACAGGAGAGTCAGACTGGTTTCCAGCTATGCATTTGTCAGTGTTCAGTGGGGCCTGGCACAAGCTGGCACTTGGTCTGCCAGCATCACAATTATATCCTGCAAAGTTGCAGGAAGAGATAATGGAGAGGTCGATGAAAGAACCCTTTCCGTCACTGTGGTAAGTGCCTGCACTACAGGGGCACATTTTGTCCAGAGATTCTTTGTGGAGCCATGTGTGTGAGCTCCTGTGTAGCAGTGCAGAGTCCTGGGGAGCGAACCACCCCTGTAGTTACAACTCTATCTTGTCTTCATTTATACAGAACGAAAACTGTGTTATTGCTACCCTGTTTCCCCGAAAATAAGACATCCTCCGAAAATAAGGCCTACTTACAGTTTTGCCTCTCGTTGTAATATAAGGCATCCCCCCGATAATAAGACCTCCCCGATAATAAGGCATCCACCGATAATAAGGCATTTTTCATTTCTGAAAAATAAGACATCCCCTGAAAATAAGACCTAGCGCATCTTTGGGAGCAAAAATTAATATAAGACACTGTCTTATTTTCGGGGAAACAGGGTAGCAGCCTCTCTAATCCCCTTTCTCATCATCCTTTCCAGTCCAGTGCAACAAACATCCACCGTTTTCCCTTTCAAACACTTAAAACATACTCTTTGACAGCCCACCCTAATCAGGCACACTGAGTTCTTCCATATTTATTTGCCTAAAACAAAATAGCAAAATAAAGCAATAAACTTATCCTTTGGCCACTATTACTCCTTACCATTCTTAGACACCAATGGGAGCCTGAGCGTTATCATTCGTCTGTCTAGATAACAAACACGTTAGTGCAGGGATTATTTTCCTGTTTTGTACACACAGCTGGTGCTCAGTAAATGATAAGAGAGAAAGAAGCCTGTGGTGACCAGTATGATCCTTGTAATTTTCCTGTTTTGTTTCCCGTCCCCTTTACAGTAACTCAGGCAGAAAGGCAGACATGAGACACCAGCTATGTACAGGTCTTGGTCTCTGGAATGTTTTCTTTCATCTCTAATCATTGCACTGAGGCTCATAAATCAAGCAGACAGGACAAAAAGCACAAACATGGCTGTGATTTGTTCCTTCCTGCTGAGGTTGGGTTTGGGGGGAGGGGGTTGTTTGTTTTTTGTGGGGGTTTTTTCATAGGGAAAACCAAACCTTTCCTTGGTGGTGGATAGATAATGACTCTGGGCAGTTAAGAGATGTTCTGGAGCAAATAATTTCTTACATTTCTATAGGTCCTTTAAAAATGAGACTTTAAAGTGCTTTGCAGACTGTGTGTGAGACTTCACTGCCCTCTAGGATGAAATGCAGCACAGTGCACACCCTAATTGTTTGTGGGTACTTTGGCTAGCTGAAACTATTAGAGTAAGTTAGGTCAACCAGAGAGTAATTTACCTGAGCTAGAATTTGAGACATCAAGACTAACATTTCTACCTTAGCAAAAACTGTCATGGGATTTTTAGTTACCATAAAGTGGCTCAGACCTTCCTTCAGAAATAGGTACTCCAACAGTACTGGGGTCTTTCTTCAACACCAGGCTGAGTCATGGGGTTCAGTTTTCATACAGAGGGAATAATGTCACATATTCTATAACCAACACCACTTCTTGAAGCACACTAGGGATTTCAGTGGATACTTCCCATCCAGGTGCCAATCAGTCCGAATACTGCTTAGTTTAGGGAGCTGACTAGCAGGAGAGTCATTTGCTATGCATTGGAGGAGTTGGGGCAGGCCCCTCCTGACTTTTCATAGGTCTTCTGTATACCTAGTGGTATCTACACCAGGGGCTAGGTCAGCTTAAATACATTGCACAGAGCGTGAAATTTTTCACAGCCCTGAGTGATATAGTTAAGCTGACCTAACTTTGTTGTGTAGAACAGCCCTTAGTATTTTGTGCCTGCAGAGCACAGAACACGAATTATGATGAAGGTCTATATAAAGCAACAGAGAGTCCTGTGGCACCTTTGAGACTAACAGAAGTACTGGGAGCATAAGCTTTCGTGGGTCAGAACCTCACTTCTTCAGATGCAAGTAATGGAAATCTCCAGAGGCAGGTATATATCAGTGTGGAGATAACGAGGTTAGTTCAATCAGGGAGGGTGAGGTGCTCTGCTAGCAGTTGAGGTGTGAACACCAAGGGAGGAGAAACTGTTTCTGTAGTTGGATAGCCATTCACAGTCTTTGTTTAATCCTAATCTGATGGTGTCAAATTTGCAGATGAACTGAAGCTCAGCAGTTTCTCTTTGGAGTCTGGTCCTGAAGTTTTTTTGCTGTAAGATGGCTACCTTAACATCTGCTATTGTGTGGCCAGGGAGGTTGAAGTGTTCTCCTACAGGTTTTTGTATATTGCCATTCCTGATATCTGACTTGTGTCCATTTATTCTCTTGCGTAGTGACTGTCCAGTTTGGCCAATGTACATAGCAGAGGGGCATTGCTGGCATATGATGGCATATATAACATTGGTGGACGTGCAGGTGAATGAGCCGGTGATGTTGTAGCTGATCTGGTTAGGTCCAGTGATGGTGTTGCTGGTGTAGATATGTGGGCAGAGTTGGCATCGAGGTTTGTTGCATGGGTTGGTTCCTGAGTTAGAGTTGTTATGGTGCGATGCGTGGTTGCTGGTGAGAATATGCTTAAGGTTGGCAGGTTGTCTGTGGGCGAGGACTGGCCTGCCTCCCAAGGTCTGTGAAAGTGAGGGATCATTGTCCAGGATGGGTTGTAGATCACTGATGATGCGTTGGAGAAGTTTAAGCTGAGGACTGTAGGTGATGGCCAGTGGAGTTCTGTTGGTTTCTCTTCTGGGCCTGTCTTGTAGCAGGAGGCTTCTGGGTACACGTCTGGCTCTGTTGATTTGTTTCTTTATTTCCTTCTGTGGGTATCGTAGTTTTGAGAATGCTTGGTGAAGATCTTGTAGGTGTTGGTCTCTGTCTGAGGGGTTGGAGCAGATGCGATTATACCTCAGTGCTTGGCTGTAGACGATGGATCGTGTGGTGTGACCGGGGTGGAAGCTGGAGGCATGAAGGTAGGCATAGCGGTCGGTGGGTTTTCGGTATAGGGTGGTGTTAATGTGGCCATCGCTTATTTGTACGGTGGTGTCCAGGAAGTGGACCTCCCGTGTAGATTGGTCCAGGCTGAGGTTGATGGTGGGGTGGAAGCTGTTGAAAGCATGGTGGAATTCTTCCAGGGCCTCCTTCCCATGGGTCCAGATGATGAAGATGTCATCAATGTAGCATAGGTAGAGAAGGGGCATGAGTGGACGAGAGCTGAGGAAGCGTTGTTCCAGGTCAGCCATAAAAATGTTGGCATATTATGGGGCCATGCGGGTGCCCATAGCGGTGCCACTGGTCTGGAGGTATATATTGTCACCAAATTTGAAATAATTGTGCGTGAGGATAAAGTTATATAAAGGTCTATATAATAATTGTCAGGCACAAGGAAATCTGATGCATTAATAAAGGAGAGCAGCTTCCTTTGGATGGATACAGTGTAGAACCTGAGCACTTGTCTAGGCCGAAAAATTAGATCAACCAAGCTGTATAGCTCAGGGCTGTGAAAAATGTCACATCCTGTGCAATGCAGCTTGCATGAGGAAAACGTTTATCCACCCCAGGGGATATCAAAGGATAGTAAGAATGTGCCATTCTGATGAGTGGTATAAATGAGTTTCATACATAACTAACTCCCTGTTTCTGGAGGAGTAGAGGGATAGAGGATACATTGTAAGAGCAGAAAATTGGTCTGAAGTCAATATGAATGAGATGTTTCTTTGGCTGAATGTTTTTTCCTACTCCTATCCCAACTGATGCATCACACACGATGTCTCTCTTTCCTTACTACTTCTTTGATTACTTCTTGGTTCTGATTCATCTCCTTAGACAGAACCAGCAATATGAGGCAAAGATAAACCAGTGTAACTGAATACTACCCTGTACTTCAGCTCTTAGCTCCCAGCTACGGTTAGCTGGGCTATGCAAGACAGCAGTACAATTAGATTTGAAGTTATGGTTGTCAGGCACCAATGGGGCAATTTCCTTATCTTCACTAACAAAAAATACTCCTTTCTGACCAGAAAGAAACCTGGAAGATTTGTTAGACACATAGGCTGGGATACTGAAGAAAGTGTAAGGGAGGTAGGCACCCAGCTCCCACTGCACTTAAATAGGGTTTGGGTGTTTAATTCCCTTGGTCTCCTTGGAAAACCCCAGCTGTAGTAAATAGTCATTCTTTCTCTCTCTGTATGTAACAATGGATAGTTTTAGTAACACCTCTTTTGAGTTATGCAACGTTTTTCCCTCAGCAATGAGACTGAAGTTTGTAGCCCACTGTCGACCAGTAAATATAGCTGATTATATTTAAATATATGATATACATATACAAGAAAAACTCCATTAGAAATGAGGGGCAAAAACTTCAGGCCCAGAGATGTCCCTTACTTCTGCAGTAAGCTTCCAAGCTAACTGCTGTCCCTTCAGCATGCTGGATCGGAGCAGCATTGAAAGGCCTTTACTCAATCATATGGCTGTGTTACCTACCCTATGAAATGGCCCAGGGAGCTTAGCATTTCATTCTGCAATTTTGCACGTGGACATTTTATTTTGGAAACTGCTAGAAATTCCTCATTGCTTTCCAGATGGTGTTAAAGCACTTGGCCATTTTAAAGACTTGTGAGACAATAGACTGTCTTCTACACATGCTTTCAGAAGGAATGGAAACAAAAGAACCAGTGTGGAACACATTCCTGTTGTGTTGGGATGTACCTGCTTTCCAGACCAAAGCCACTACAAGCTAACTTTTAGTCATGATACGCTCTGCCATTTTATCAGCACTGTGTTGGAATATTCATTTTGAGAGAAGGACAGAGTTTCTTCTTTCAGGTTTATCTTTCTTTGTTACAAGGGATGGGCTGGAACTAGATTATAGCTCCAAATATCTCTGCAGTTTGGATCTGGACTTTGTGACTCTGACCCCTCTCTGCTTGTTACCATTTTAACCTCTTTAACGTCAATGGCAAAGAAAGGAAAAGGTAATTGGGCTGGTCTCTGGCTCATGTGGTTAGACTAGCTTAACTGGTAACTGAAGACAAATGTTCATTTCCTGTGAAATGAGATTTTTTTCCCCCAAAATATTTCCCCTCACATACTGAATAAACAGAGAACAGGAAGATAGGAATTTACTGATGGGACCATGTGACAGAAATACAATCATACAGGGAATAACTCACGTGACATACAGTAAACATCACACCACGTGACCAGACCCTAAAGGGGTTTAATCTCAAAGCTCCATAGCACGCATGGTTCCTTCCCTGTTCATCCATAGAGCAAAGGAATCACTGACACTATTCATAACCTTTGATTAAGGCTGGTTGGAAGACATTTCCAGCCTTGTACCGGAACCAAAGCTATATCTAGGCTTCTCCCTTCCCCAAGTCAAGTGGCAAGGGATTGATAATGATGGACATTTACATAACACTCCCTCTATAGCACTCAACAAACTTAATAACTGATTTCTGGCTTCCCCTTTGCTACCACATTGGATTCAAAGTTCTTGTTGGCATCTCTGCTCCTCTCTATTTGTCCAACCTGGTTTCCTCATCAGATGCCAGTCTTGATGCTCCCATCATCTATTTCTCCCACACTCTTCTCTGCATTGTTTTCCATGCTGCCCGCTACCGCCAGAACATCTTCTCTACTCCAGCCCACCCCGCTCCCGCCCCTCTTCAAAATCTGTCTCTTCCATGATGCTTACAATGAGGTATTGAGAAAATCTAAGACACTAAGACACACACAGCTACTGCTTCCGCTCTCACCTCTCCCCATCCCCTCCTTACTAGTTGTTACCTCTAAAAGCATTTTAGGACAGGGGTAGCATCTGTTTGCTCTGCAAAGCGCCATCCCACTGTAACTGTATCAGAATTGGCCATTCTGGGTTAGGCCCCCTAATCTATCAGCTCCAGCTGCCTCCAATAGCACCCACTGCCCACAGCTTCAAGGAGCACAGAGACCACCCATGAGGCAGCCAGCCAGTTGTACAGCCCCACAGCAACCAAGGCCAGGGAGCAAGGATCTGTACCTATGGGCACTGTGAGGGGAGTGTCACCGTAGACAGAGTAGGACCAGGAGCTCCTCACTCCACTGGAAGAGGTAATGGGGTCAGGACAAGGGTCTGGGAGAGGGGCCACCCCATAGGGCTGGGGGAGGGGCCCTGTACCCCCAGGGGCTGGGGGAGGGGCCGCCCCATAGGGCTGGGGGAGGGGCCCTGTACCCCCAGGGGCTGGGGGAGGGGCTCCTGTACCCCCAGGGGCTGGCCGGCACAGAGGCTCCCCAGGGGAATGACACCCCCCGTTCCCCGGGAGCTGGCGGGGCTGTTCGAGGCTGCAGCGCTCCCCCGCTGCCGGGGGGGCGCTATGCCCGAGGAGCCCGGAGGAGGAGGAGGAGGACCGGCTGCTCTTTTTCTCTCGCTCCAACGCCCCATCACGCCTCCTTCTGGGGCAGGTCGGTGCGATCTCGCCCTTTCATTGGCTGCGGTGGGGAGTGAGGGCACCTCTGATTGGCTATTAGGAGTCGAACCAGAACTGGCTATGAGCGGCCGGTCGCCCCTCATTCCCCATTGGTCGACAGCGAGCGGACCAGATTGGGACCCGGAAGAGCCGATGGGTCTCTGGGCCCGGAGGGGGTGTGGCCTAGGTACGGCGGCCGCGCTGGGCCTGGCTAGTTTGCCGTTCGGTAAAGGTGCCGGGAGCCGGGATGGGGAGCGAACAGCTCGGCGCTGCTGGGCTCGGCGCGGCGCCCGAGGGCGGCCCCTTCTTCACCCTGGCGGAGGTGGCGAAGCACAACTCGAGCCGCGAGGCCTGGCTGGTGATCCACGGGCGCGTGTACGACGTCGGCCGCTTCCTGGACGAGGTGAGGCCCGCGGGGCTGAGGGGATGCGGGCAGGCGGCCCGAGGCGGGGCCGGGGCCGGCCCCGAGAGGCGGGGCGCTCGGGGCCCTGCCGGGTCAGGGGCGGGCGGGCTGCGGGAGGGGAGCTCTGGGAAGGGGCACGGGGGGGAGGGGTGTGTGTGTGGATGTGGGGGGAGGGGTGTGTCGGGGTGTGTGGATGTGGGGGGAGGGGTGTGTGTGTCGGGGTGTGTGGATGTGGGGGGTGTCGGGGTGTGTGGATGTGGGGGGTGTGTGGATGTGGATGTGGGGGGAGGGGTGTGTGTGTGTCGGGGGGGGTGGGGGGGACTAGTATTTCTGTATCTCTTTCAACAAGTGCCCCAGGGCTGAGCCCTACCCTGCTTGGCACCCCACGGTGCTGGTGTCACTCCCTGGCCCAGCTCCGGCGGGGAGGGAAGGGCCCTTGGGGACACTGACCGTAATTGTCCCATAACAGGGTTTTATTATGAATCGTTATTCGCTTGTGGCGAAGCGTCGTCGTGAGGAACCAGTCAGGCTCGGGGCACTGTTGTTTGTGTGGCACACAGCGTGTATAGAAAGACACAATCCTGCCCCTGTAGGGCGACCCGACAACAAGTGTGAAAAATTGGGACGGGGTGGGGGGTAATAGGAGCCTATATAAGAAAAAGACCCCAAAATGGGACTGTCCCTATAAAATCGGGACATCTGGTCACCCTAGTATTGCCTACAGTCTAATTTAAAACAGATGGAGCAAGTGGATGGAAGTGGGGGAGGGGGTTAGAGGTAACACATGATGTGGTGGTTTCAAATCGTTTGAGTTGTTTTTCTTTTCCAAACAAATAATTGAACCTAGGAGTTCTTGTTGGCATCTCTGCTCCTCTCATGATATGAAAAAAATAAACTAAAGGTTTGGATTTGCATTTCTATGTTGGTTCCCTTAGACTAAATGAATTAGTATAAGATTTTATACTAAGTTGTGAGACAAGGTGCCTGAGGTAATATCTTTTACTAGACCAACTTCTGTTGGCGAAAGAGACAAGCTTTCAAGCTACACAGAGCTCTGCTTCAGGTCTGGGGAAAACTTGTTCCTCTCAGGAACAGAAGTTGGTTCAGTAAAAGAGATCACCTCCCCTACCTTGTCTCTCTAATACCCTGGGACCAACATGGCTACAACAACACCACAAATAATATATTAAGTAGTGTCAGGGTAGGTCAATATTTTGAAGGCAGATCTCCAAGCAGAACCCAGGTTTTAAAGGAGACAATGCTGGTGGTTCAACATGAGTATCTGTCATGTTGCTCACTTCCAAGAGGTGGGTGTATTTCTCTGACTGGGAGGGGAGTTATCCCTGTGTATAGTCTGCAGTTCCCCTGCATTCTTTGGGGTGAGCAGTGTTATGTGATAACTCATGTTGCTATTGACTTGGATTCTTGAAACGTTTTAAGGTATAGGTTGCTCCTAACAGTGTTTGGAGTCAGTAATTCAGCAGAACAAAAAATGGCAATAAATTGTCAGCTGTGTTTTTGTCCCACCTCAAAATAAAACCTCAGCTGCCATGCCACCCCCACCCGCCCTGAGCTTCTGGCTTCTACATAGCAATGCACTTATCATCTCTTTCTGAACTAATGCTAAAACAGAAGCACTTCACTGAAAAAGCACCATCTTCCTTTTCAGCACTGCGTAAGCTTGGCTTGGGTTTACCACTAGCTGAAAATGTCCATTTACACACACCTGCTATGTGGCCATAACATTATTAAGAATATGAACAGGATGTTTGATCTCCAGGACATGATGACTAAAAAACTAGTGGACTCTACGGGCTATGTGATAGGAGACAGAATGACAACTCATCAGCCTTTTTGGGTTCTTCCATTTTGCAGCATCTGAGATATTGGACGGTGTGTGTGTGTGTGTGTGTGTGTGTGTGTGTGTGTGTGTCTTTGTCTTTCCAGGATTTACAAAGTAAGCCAAGATACATTTTTGTTTAAATACAGCAAAATGATACTTTATACTGGACAAGATGGAGCTACCTTCCCCTGCAGATACTGCAAAGCTGAGTAAAGACTGTGGACATTGTGCCCGTTGGGCAGCTCAGGCAGCCAGTTTGGAATAGGATTCCTCATCTTACACGGTGACTTGACGATGTTCTGAAGTCAAACTTCTTCATTCAGCCTTTGCTTTTCTTTCAACAAATGAGTCTTAGAAGATTAAAATTGTAGCCTCACTTCTTTCTTAGCTCCCAATGCCGTGAGTGTCTCCTCACTGATCCATGGTTGATGTTTGAGGGGCTGAGGCCCCAGAGCCAACCTTGCAGCAGTCAGCACTGATGACTTGAAACGATGCCATTCCTCACCAGATGACCGAGAAAGTGGAACTTTGGTCTCTTATCCCTTCAACAGCCTTGAGCAGTTTGGAACAGGAAGCTGTCCGTTAGCTGGGTTCTAATAAAAGCTTTTGGTTGGTGGGACTAATTTCAGCCTATTATTTGGCTGATGTCAAAGTCAGAGGTGCATTTTTCTAAGCAGGTGGTCCGTGCCCAGTTCAGCATCTCTGCCAATTCGTACGTCAATGACTGTTGACTGCAGAGGTGCTGGAACAGTTTTCCTTGTGGGGGTGCTGAGAGCCATTTATCCAAACTGTAAACCCTGTATATAATGGAAACACTTCAAGCCTGGGAGTGCTGCAGCACCCCCCGCACCTGTGGTTGACCACCTTCAATTGTTAATGAGGACATAATTGATGACAGTCCTAGTGAAACCATGTGGAGTGTACTGGGGTCTGCTTGTGAATTCTCAGGTGATGAAAAAGCAAGTCACCAATCGCCATGTCATTGCCATGTTCCAAGCCCTGTAGCCTCTGTGGCAACATTGGAACATCAAGCTCACTATGAAGCTGTGGATCTATAGGACTATGATTGTACCGACTCAGTTATATGGAATTGGAAAGGAGGGCTCTGAGGAAGGCTGAAGAGCACCAGATTGATGCCTTTGATTCTCGTTGTCTTTGGCAGCTGCTCCATATTAAATGGCAGACTAAGATCTGCAATGAAGATATTTGTAGCCGAACCCACCAACCACCTCGATCAGCACAGATTTTGGTTTGGCATCTTCCTTGGAATGGACATATTATTAGGATGGAAGACCAGTGAATTACGAAGCACACTTACAAAGGCATGTTGCTACATGGTCGATGATGGCCTACGTGCCAGAAGCTATGGTGGTGCAGTGAGGTTGGCAGTGATGATCATAGACTGAGCATCCAGCAAGACTGTCTTAAAGACCTAGCTAGAGATTGATCTGGGTGGTGCTTGATCTGCAAGGAGGCTGCATTCCTTTGAAATTTGTGGTGTTGATGATAACACTCATAGTCATCTTGTAGGAAGACTCTTGTAAAAGGCAGACAGCCTCTGTGCCCCTTTGTGGTGCTGTTTGGGGTCTTTCACGCTGGATTGGCTTAGGCTGTCCTTTCTTTGCTTAAGTCAGTTTTGCACTGTTTGCAGCTTTCATAGTGCAATGGAACTGGAATCTTGTCTTGTCTTTAGTGAAGTATACAGTACAGACTTCTGAGGAAATAGCTATGTCAGTCAGGAGTGTGAAGAGGTGTGATCCCTGACCAAAAGAGCTGTGCTAGCAGAAGCTGCTAGGGTAGAGAAAGTTATACTAGCAAAACTGGGCTGTTACTGGTATAGTTTGTTGCTCCTAGGGAGGGATCTTGTTATACTGGTACAAAGCACAGCTTTGACAGCACAGCTGCGTCCATGCTAGGAGTGTTTTGCCAGTATAGCATGGCAGTAATCCTGTATCGGTAAAGCACTTCTAATGTGGATACAGCCTTTCTCTGCAGGACTATAAAGGGGTCTTGGCTCCCAGATCCTTTGCCTATCTGTATGTGCCATTGATATTCCAGTAGACCTCTACCCTGATATAACGTGACCCGATATAACACGAATTCGGATATAACGAAAAAGCAGTGCTCCGGGGGGGAGACGGGGGGCTGCACACTCCGGAGAAGCAAAACAAGTTTGATATAACGCGTTTTCACCTATAACTCGGTAAGATTTTTTTGGCTCCCAAGGACAGTGTTATATTGAGGTAGAGGTGTATTGCATTCAGCGCTGCGTCTGCATGCTGCAGTGTCTGAACTGTAACCTACTGAGCCACTGTCTCCGTTGGGTATTTGTAGGTCACCATCGGTACCCTAAGCTGTACTGGCAAAAGCATTTTTTTCCCCTGTTTGTATTGGGGGATTTGCGGATGTAGCTATACCAGCAAATCTGTTCGAATGTATCCTAAGCTTGCAGCTACACTACAGCTTTTACGGCAATGACTATGTAGGCAAAACAATCACACACCTTACCAACGTGGTTATGCCAGTTACATTTTTAAGTGTAAATCAAACCTTATTTTACAGACAAAAGCAAGTTTAATCCTCATTAGCCCTATGGAGTCAATAGAGCTGCTGGAGAGAGTCAGACCCAGGCACTTGAATGGATTTTAAACAAGCCCAGTGTCTGAGAAACTGTTCTGCATTAGATCTCTGAGAGTATGTCTACACTAGCAGAGTTAGAGCACCAGCAATTACAGCGCCACTCAGAGAGCGCTGAAGGGAAACCACTGTTGTGTGTTCACACCATCAGCTGCCTGCACAATAGTGTTCACACTTGCAACACTTGCAGCGGTATTCGGAGCAGTGCACTCTGGGCAGCTATCCCACAAAGCATCTCTTCCTCTTCTGTCACTAAGAGTTATGGGAAGGTGGAGGGGGTCACAGGGCATCCTGGATCCTGTCCCAATGCCCCGTGATGCATTGCTTCACATCCCAGCAATCCCTGTACTTCTGTCTGCATTTGGTGCCATCTTTCAACGGTTTGTGTAGTGCGCAGTCTGCCTCTTCGGTCTGCAGAATGGATTCTGCACTGTTCTGGCACACCACGTTCTCCGTTCAGTCCCTCTTCTCGCTGTCCTGCCACTCCTTCAATTATTGTTTTTCAGCTGCGGAGTGCATCATGACATCACACAGAAAGTCCTCTTTAGTTCTTCATGGCCGCTTTCTAATTCTGCGCAGCCGTTCAGCTGGTGATAACAAATAGGGAGGCTGGGCTCCCAAGGTCATCTCTGTGAAGCCAAAATGCAACATTTTATAGAAGCAGTATTGTTTGCAACACAGAGACCACTGATTTAACACAGCCATTATTCACATACCTGTCACTAACTGGCTGACCCCAGGCAAGCACACATGAACCACAAGACCCCCCAAAATGATGAGTAACCACAGGGGAAATCAGTGTTCCCGGACCCTACTGTACACTGGGCACGTGGCTCTTGGGGAGAGTCAGCTCTGTGGGGGGGAGGGGGAGGCTTATAATCATTACGGTCCCCACATTTTCCACAGGATGTGATCATTATGGAAGATATCTCACTGCTGAGGGTGAGCAAGGAATCAAAGGAGGGTCTTCTCCAAGACTGCAGCTTCCGCCCTGGCCCTTATGCGGCTTGCCTGTGTGCAGGAATGGTCCCCACCGCCCCAGTGATGGCAGAGTGGTGCAGGAAAGTTACCCTGAATGGGGCAAGAAACAAAGCACCTCTGCCAAAGAATCTGTGGCAGTGGATGGCCCCGTATCGTGAGAGTTTCCTGGAGATCTCTGAGGCAGATTCCTGTGAAGTGAGGGAGTCAATCAACACTCTGCTCTGCCATTCAGACTAGGCATGTGGTGGTACACGCAACATACAGACACAAGCCTGCTTTCTGCAACCATCCTGCCCCCAACAACTCGCTTCAGCGATTCCCAAAATAAAAGCAACTTACTAGGGGCCTCCTCTCCTGTTTGCGCTTCACCAAGCTCTGACAGCTGTGACTGGCTAGCCTTCTCCGCAGCAGAGAAGAGCTCCTGGCTCCATGCATCTCTGACCTCCGCGTTATCCTCTGCCTCTGGGTCCCCCTCCCCATCCAAGATTTCCTCCTCCTGGCTCAGTCCACTCTTGACTGGCATGCGAGCCACCAAAGTATCTACAGTGGCCTTCGCAGTGGAGGTGGAGTCACCACCGAGTATCACGTCCACCTCGTTGTAGAACAGGCAGCACCGAAGCGGTGGTTTGCCCCCCGCGCCTTGTGGTAGGCATTCTGCAGCTGCTTTACTTTGACCCTGCACTGCAGTGTGTCCCGGTCATGGCCCCTTTCTGTCATGCATCGTGAAATCTGTCCGTAGTTGTTATAATTCCTATGGCTGGAGTGCAGCTAGGACTAGACAGACTCCTCTCCCCAAATGCTGATGAGGTCCAGCAGCTCGGCATTGCTCCAAGTGGGGGATCGCCTGGTGCGTGGAGCAGGCATGGTCACCTGGAAAGATGCGCTGAGACCACTGCATGCATCACCGAGCAAACAGGAAGGGGACTTTCAAAATTCCCAAGGAATTTAAGGGATGGGGCTGACGGTTGGTCACCTGAGGGCAGGGCAGTAGAGTTCAAACTGATGACCAGAGAGGCTAGAACAGGCATTGTGGGACACCTCCCAAAGGCCAGTTGCAGTGCTGTAATCGACCAGGGTATCTACACTGGCACCGTGGCACTGTAGCCCCGGTGCAGAAAGCTCTATGCCTCTCGGGGTGGTGGGTTTTTTGTTTATTTTTTTTTTTATATCGCTGCAGCTGCGCAGTGGCTTGGCAGTGTGTACAGCTCCGGAGTTACAGCGCAGAAAGCTGCTTTGCTGGCAGAAACTTGCCAGTGTAGACAAGGCCTGAATTGCTGTAACTGCAGATGTCAGGGATTCAGCATGAAATATTCCCTCTCAATCCTCTGTAATGGTTGGGGCAATTGCTAATTGCTGCCTGTTCTAGCCCTTGGCCACATGTTATTTGTACAGAATTGCTGAGCTCATTGAAGTACTATTGCATAATCTCTGAGAGGCCACTTTGGTTCCTGCAAACCAGACACAGTGGGTCAGGTGCTGGTCAGTCTGTCTAAAGTGTGTCAGTTGCAATATGGATTATTTTAAACTTTATTTATCGTGTTATGTTGCTGGTTACATAATAGAAGTTCTATGACATTGGACTTACCACATGGCAAAAGTCCATCAGGTCATAAGAACGTGGACAGAATGAGGGAGATGTGCAAAGGCAGCTCCTCAAATTGCATCTAAAACCTATAGTCAGTTGATATCTGTTTCTCTTCCAGAGCTGGCTATGGTACAGTGGGGGGTATGCCGGCTGTGTTTCAGATGAAGTAGAACCATTTCCATAAATATCTCCCAAATATCAAAAGGGTAATTCATTTACCACTTGAAACAAAATAAGCCCCAGAAGGCAGGTTACAGTGGTGTCTCTGTGCTGCAACTGCATGAAAACTAAGTCTGTGTGTTTAAATATGGATTACAAGTAAACTGCAAAGGGTTAACTTTCCAATTATGTGCTAAAATGGCCTGTCAGGAGCAGGGGTAAATGTACCTTTTGATTAGCGCTGTGAAGTGTAAGTAGCCCTGTGCTGCATGCCCCTCTCTCCACCACATGCACTCTACCATTTGGGGCATTTAACTCATCCCCTCCAAAACCCCTTGCATTTCTATCTATCTAAGGTACTCATAAGCGTCATAGGGGGGCTTGAAGTCTTTACTGGATTTCTCCTCACAGTCCCCTTCTGAGGTAGGCAGTGGTGTTTGTATTTTACAGCTAGGGAACTGAAGAGTGGTGAGTTGGGGCGCTCTCTACATGAATTCTGGTTGCTATTGTCAAGTTGTATTATGAAGTACCTATGGCTGTCTACACCACAGCTTATGTCAGCATAATCTATGTTGCACTGGGATGTGCATAAACCACCCCACTGAGTGACATAAATTACATTGCTATAAGCGCCAATGTGGAAAGTGCTATGTCAGCAGGAGAGCTTCTCCGGCCAACATAATTACCACTGCTCATGGGGGCTGGCTTAGAGCAGCTATGTTAGAGAGCTTACAGCTGCGTTGCTATAAGTTCTCTAGTGTAGCCAGAACCTGTGTGTATATGGATCCACCATGGATGACCGGGCCTGTAGCACGTGTGACCCAGACAGAAAGAGTAAGGCCTTGTCCACACTATAGAGTTAAGTCAACTTAAGTTACGGTCCGTAACGTACAGCCACCGCTGTAATTAAACCGCTGTTGCATCTCCACACTATGCTACCGATCAGTTGCAAATCAGTTTGGAGTCGGGAAATCCACCGTGGGGGTTGTCGTGATGCAAGTGTGCAGTACCATTAATTGTCTCCTGCTAAGAAAGGACTGTGATTCTGGGCAATGTGCCTGAACAGGGGATTGTTTTGCAGCAGTGGGCTTCCCTAACCGCGGTGGGGCGATAGATGGTATGCATATCCTTATCTTGGCCCCACACCACCATGCCACAGAAAAGGCTATTTTTCTATGGTATTGGTGGATCTCCAGGGTCATTTCACCAACATCAACATGGGCTGGGCAGGGAAGATGCATGACTCATGCATCTTTATGAACAGGCCTGTACAGAAAGCTGCAAGCAGGGACTTCCTTTCCAGACCAGTGGATAACTATTGGAGATGTGGAAATGCCAATAGTGATCTTGGGAGACCCAGCCTACCCCTTGCTCCCGTGGCTCATGAAGCTATATGCTGGCCACCTTGACAACAGCAAGGAGCATGTCAGGAACAGACAGCAGGTGCAGAATGACTGGTCAATGTGCCTTTGGCTGTTCAAAGGGTCGCTCGTACTGTCTCCTCAGGAGGTTAGACCCCCGTGAGGACAATCTCCCTGGTCATAGCTGCCTGCTGTGTGCATCATAATATCTGGGAAGCAGGGGGGGGAGAAGTTTTCCCAGGGGTGGAACGCGAAGGTGGATTGGCTGCCTGCTGAGTTTGAGCAGCGAGATACCAGGGCTATAACAGGGACTCAGTGCGGAGCTATTTGCAAACATACCTATGTAATGCTGAAGTAAACTTCATATATACAGAGAACAGTATCGTTAGCGAGGAAGGAACAGGGAATTTACAAGCACACACAACAGCAAGGCTCTCTCAGCTGGGTGTATGTGGGGCTGTCAATTTGTTTACTCTCCTGTCGGGTGGAGTGTCTTGGGTACTGCTGCAGCCCTGGAAGATGCATGCAGTGTGTGGGGGAGGAGTGTAGGTAGGTCCTGGAATGCCATTCTTTGTGGGCTGCAGGGGGAGGTGAGCACAGATGTGTTCAGCCTGAAGTTGAATCAGAGACCGCAGCATGTCTGTTTGCTCCCTAAGCAGCGTCATCATCTGCTGCCCATCTTTCCTGTCCTGACTATCCTTCTGCATTTTGTCACTGACTGCCACCCTCCAAGCTCTCTGCTCACAATCTGAAGCTCAAGAGGCTTGCAGCACCTTCTGGAACATGTCTTCCTTACTCCTCTTCTTTCTCCTCATCTGTGTGAGCTGCTCCATTGGTGTGCCTGATGAGACCCTCAAGGCCACATCTGCAGCTGGTAAAGAGACAATGGACAGAGGTACCATTCTCAGTGTACTTACATTTCTTAATCAAAACAAGTTACAAGCACAACTTTCTCACTTTCCCTTGGGAGTCACGGAGCAGGGTTGCAGCCCCAGCCATGGTGAGTACGGCCCAAGGTGCCGGGGCGGGGGGAGATGGGGAAGCAATGGGGTATAGTACAAGCAGATAGGACTATTATACTGAATGCTGGCAGTGTGGATTCTGGCTGATATCTCACTTCTGAGGGTAACGGAGGCTGCAAGGGAGCAGTTCCTGCATGTGTGTGGCTGCAGACCAGGTCTGTATGCTGCTGGCCTGTGAGCTGCAATAGTTACTCCTGGGGGAATTCTGCACTACTGCACATGCATAATTAATAAGCTGTGCATATTTTTGATTTTTTTGTGCTGAAAAAAGCTTCTGCTGAAAAGTTGCTGCAGTTCCACTTTTTGCTCACCAGAATGTGCTGTGGCGATAGAACACAGCACCTGCTCCCAGCCAGCTAGGGAAGAGAGAGAGCTGCAGAGCCATCTTCACAGTGCCTGTAGGGCCTGGTCACGAGACGGGGTTATGGGGAGACAGACAGCGTGGGATGCTGGGGGATCAGATAGGGGCTCATAAGGGCTATTGGGTGAGGACAGACTGGGGCAGGGGCTGAATGGGAATGGAGGCACGGGGAGAAGGAGGTGCAGGGCCACATAGGGACAGGGGTGGCTGAGTGGGGGCATAGAGACACATGGGGACAGGGGGGTGTCTGAGTTGGGGTGGAGGGTCACGTGTCTGACTGAATGGGAGAGGCTAGGGGTCAGCCAGGGTCTGCATGGGGGAAGCTCTGTAACAGTCGTGTCCCGCCCCCCCCCCCCCCCACAAAAAAAACAACAACAACAACAACAACCTGTTCCATACTTTTCCCATCCAGACCCAACAACCCTCCAAGTTCACTCCCAGGCTCCTTCCCAGCAATTTACTTCCCTCTCTCTCTTTTAGCTCCTCCGTTACCCTTTGCCCCCGCCTTGCACTGCTTCTGGGAGGTGTGGGAAATATGGTTCTGTATTGTAGTTTAAATGAATTATTAATATACCTCATAAGGAATCTATTTGTCAAAAAACATTTTCTGAATCTATTTTGTTGTCTGTGTTGTTACAGACATACTTGCTGACAGGTATTTTGAAATAAATGACCAAAAATAATTGAAACTGGTGTGATTTATATTCTGTTATTTTGACAAATAAAATATGCAGAATTTTGCAGAATTTGAAAATATTGTGTGGAGAATTTTTAATTTTTGTTGTTGCAGAATTCCCTCAGAACTATAGTTAGAGCCCTGCAAATCTGCAGGTATCCATTTTGTATATCCACGGACCATTTTTGCGGATCGCAGCGTGGATGCAGATACAAATTTTGTATCCGCACAGGGCTCTGCAGCACACAATCACCCAAACGGAGCGGCTGTCACCCACCCTGCAGGCTCCAGCTTGGCTCTCTGAATCACACAGCAGTGTGCTGGGCATTCTGGGAGTTGTAGTCCCCAGTTTGCTCAGAGGGAGTAGGTAAACTACAACTCCCAGAAGGGAGTGAGCCAAGCGCCATTTTGAAGGTGGAGTTGTTCTTTAAATGAGCAGGCAGCAATGTCCAAGCCCCCCACGGGAAGGGTGGCACTGTATAGAAAGGCCCAGAATTTTAGTCTCCCTGCCTAGAGTGGGGAAGGAGGTATGGCAGACGCGGAGTGGTTGGCAGGGCAGGAGGTCTCTGGGGAGAAGTGGGGCTAGGGGGTGGTTGGGGGCTTGACATAGCCCTGCGTCACTGCTGCGCAGTGACCTGTGGAGCCATTTAGAGCCTTGCAAATCCACAGACAATCTTTGTGGATTGCGGATTGGATGCGGATACACCTTTTTGTATCCGCGCAGGGCTCTAGCAATGTGCCTGCTGAAGTAATTCACTGAATAGCGTGGCAAAGTGTCCTACCACAGGGGAAGAAACAAGGCAGCCCTCCCAAGAAACCTTTGGCAGAGGATTTCAGATTACCTCCAGGAAAGTTTCCTAGAGATCTCTATGGAGGATTCATGGGACATCCTGGTGCACATAAACTGTTCTGCCTAGCTGAACAGGGGAATGAGATAGCAACTGTACCTGTACCGGTTATTTCACTACCTCTTCTAGCCCGATTAAAAAAACAGCGCATGAGCAGATGTGTCCCTGCAGTATTGAAACAAACTGAATTCTTACCAGAAGTTCTCTCCCCTGCATCAGGTTTGCACAGCTGGAGTGCTAGGAGAAATAAGTCTCACCAGGACTAGATGGTATTCCCCAAGAGTTCTGAAGGAGCTCAAATATGAAATTGCAGAACTACTATCACTTAAATTGTCCTCTGTACCATAGGACTGGAAGATAACTAAATGTTGTTTCATTTTTTTAAAAAAAGCTCCAGAGGTAATCCTGGCAATTACAGGCTGCTAAGTGTAACTTCAGTACCAGGCCGACTGGTTGAAACTGTGGTAAAGAACAGAATGATCAGACAGATGAACGTGATATGGTGGGGAAGAGTCAATATGGCTTTTGTAAAGAAAAATCACGCCCTACCGATCTCTTAGAATTCTTTTGAGAAGGGCTAACAAACCACGGCAGTTTCGCTTACTCACCAGATCAGCGGTCGGGGTCACCAGTGTTGTTAGATGCTACCGGTGTGGTGCTTCTGCTTTCTCCTGTTGATATCACTCAGCTGCGTGCATGTGTTCCCTCTGTGTGCTGCCCCAGCTCTGCACAGATAGCTGACACAGCAAACCCGACGAGAACCCCCAATAACCACAGAGTCTAGTAAGGTACGAAGGCACCTCGGCCAGGCTTATTGTGATCTCGGACACAATTGCAGTTCCCCGTAGATTACTTAGTCTACCCGGCATACTATGAGAAAGTGCCTCTTGGCAAGGATCCGGCTCAGTGGTGGGACTTTCCACTGTCCCCGTGGCCGGACAAAGACACCACCCCAGGGATACATTCTTATACACAGGTACAAACAAGTTACACATCACTCCTGACGTATTGAGGTTCAACCCCTCTATGTAGCAAGGTACAACCCCTCTACGTAGTAAGGTGCCGCCTCTCACCTTGTACATGTTGGTTCGATCAAAACAACTCTATTCATCATTTTACCCTTTTGCCCCGTCATTGGGATGGGTCGGCCTGTTCCATGTTATCTGTGGAATGTTCCCGTATGGTATGTCTTGGTACCATGTTTATACTTTAACTTTGCTAGGTAAATATATATTTATGCAATATCAGCCCTTTCCTTGCCAACTTCTGTGAGCAGGGCCTGCCTCTGGCTCACAGCTTAGCTTTGCTTTATGTTAGCAAAGTCTTGACCATTACTTTAGTTCAGGCCTTAGGCCTCATACCAGGCCTCTGATACCAAGGTTTATTTCTCAGGGCCTCCTCTTTCCACAATGTGGACAAGGTGATCCAGTGGATATAGTGTACTTGGACTTTCAGAAAGCCTTTGACAAGGTCCCTCACCCAAAGGTCTTAAGCAAAGTAAGCTGTCATGGGGTGGAGGGAAGGTCCTCTCATGGGTAACTGGCTAAAAGATCGGAACCAAAGAGTAAGAATAGATGGTCAGTTTTCATAGTGGAAAGAGGTGAATAGAAGGATCTCCCCAGAATCTGTACTGGGACAAATGCCAATCAACCTGCTCATACATGATCTGGAAAAAGGTGAAACAGTGAGGTGGCAACGTTTGCAGATGATACAAAATTACTCAAGACAGTTAAGTCCAAAGCAGACTGCGAAGAGTTACAAAGGGATCTCACAAAACTGGGTTACTGGGCAAGAAAATGGAAGATCAAATTCACTGTTGATAAATGCAAAGTAATGCACGTTGGAAAACATAATCCCAAGTATACATACAAAATGATGGGGTCTAAATGAGCTGTTACCCCTCAGGAAAGAGCACTTGGAATCATCGTGGCTAGTTCTCTGAGAACATCTGCTCCCTGTGCTGTGCCAGTTTAAATAAATAAAAGCTAATACACCTCAATTCTGATATAACGTGGTAAAGCAGTGCTCCGGAGGGGGCAGGGCTATGCACTCCGGCGGATCAAAGCAAGTTTGATAGAACGCGGCTTCACCTATAACGTGGTAATTTTTTTTTTTTTTTTGGCTCCCAAGGACAGCGTTATATCGAGGTAGAGGTGTATAAGGAACCATTAGGTAAGGGATAGCTAAGACAGAAAATATAATGCCACTATATAAATCCATGGTATGCCCACACATTGAAAACTATATATAGTTCTGGTCACCCCATCTCAAAAAAGATATATTCGAATTGGAAAATATACAGAGAAGGGCAACAAAAATGATTAGGGGTATGGAACAGCTTCTATATGAGGAAAGATTAAAAAGATGAGGACTGTTCAGTTTGGAAAAGAGACAGCTAAGGGGGGTTATGATAGAGGTCTATAAAATCATGAACAATGAGGAGAAAGTGAATAAGGAAGTGTTATTTATCCCTTCACATAACACAAGAATAAGGGGTTGGGACAAGTCGTCTCTCTCTGGGAAGTGGCGACTTTACACTGGGAAGAGCAGTATTAATCAGAATTCTGAGCCTAACCTAGGGGTTCTCAACATGGGGTCATGAGTATGTGTTTCAACCACCCTTTCCAAAATGCTAACTAGGAGCAGAGGTCCTGGTGTAAAAAAAGTTGAGAACCATTGTGCTGCCTGGATTGGTCTGAGTGCCTGGGTATGCTAAATACTTTCTTCATGGGCTAGACACTGGAATGTTCTATCTTTTCAAACTCTGAAGTCCACAGGAGGACTAAATGTTGAGGCAAAAATTGTAAGGGCCCTATGCTGCTACCCTTATGGTGAATAGCAACCTACAGTGCACAGTATTTAAGTTATTAGTTCCTGGCTAATGGACTTCTCCTTAGTAGGTGTTCGGTAAATTTTTCAGGCCCTGAAAACCACCCTTGAAGATCTCCAGCTTTAGATTAATCACTATGGCTAGTTTTCAGGCACAACTCCCTTAAATGCAGAGTGGAAGGATGAGGTGCACTTCATGCTTTGGCTGTCATGGCAGAATGCATCTCATTTCTTAGTGATGCATGTTCTCTGCCTTGGGCAAGGCTATTAGGTTTCAGTAAGCATCTTTCCATCTCTTTTCCTGCATTCTTGCGCTCTCTAACAAAACCAGGAACAGGAAAAATCCAGTTCCTAAGGGATTTAATCATGCTTTTTCTATCTGTCATTTCTTCTTGTACTGCCCATCTGCATCTATTATCTCTGCACCCTCTTGTCTCACTTTGGAGGTAGTAGGCTGGTGATGTGAAACCTGCCAATGGGAAAGGCCTGTGGTGTTCAGCATGGAGGTGACACGTCACCTCTGCCCTCACCCTCAGAAGGCTTAGCTTGGGTGGGGAACACTCCCCATGGTTCTTCCCCGCTCATTACAGAAGCATGTTCATATGCAGCACCCACTCTGAACTCTGTGCACAGCTATCATTCTGTTGATTACAGGTCCTACTAGCTTTTCAAGGGTGAACAGGTATCTTTTATCGCCTGTGGTGTTTTATATACTAGTTAAAGGTTCTATGGAAGAATGCAGTCTTGAGGGGGAAGGAGACTAATTTCAGTGATTTAGACACTTCAGAAGTGAATTATTATTATTATTATTTTTTTAAATCAGTCAAAGTGCAAACGGTAAAACTTCTCTTTAGGACCTTCACTCCCCCTGGCTGGATTTCAGAGTGGGCCAGATGCAATGCTGGTGAATCAGAGGCTGCTTCAAGGAGGGTCACTAGAGTTATCAGCTTATGCTATTGGCAAGCTTGGCCCTCTCTCTGTTGATGTTACTGTAAGTGGAAAGATTAAAGCAGACAGAGATCCTCTTATTGCAGCACCCTGGCGAAACGGAATAGCAATGTTGCCTCCACTGACATCCAGGAGAGGAGCATCCTAGAATGAGCATCTGGGAACCCTTCCCTAGCAGCTTTTATTCCAGCAGGTGAGGAAGAAATAAGAATGGCTCATGCATGGAAGGAAAGGAGAAAACACACAGCAGGAAAGAGTTCTCTGCAAGCAAGAGTGCCTGGCCTGCCCAGCACGTTCTGTTCAGGAGCCATGAGGAGGTTCTCTCTCTGCTATGTCTAAATAGTCACGGTCACTGCTGGAGTATACTCAGCGTCTCAGGCTCTGCCGTTCGGGGCTCCTGTGCTTGCGTGTTGCTTGCACTCACGGCTCCTCTAGAGCCTGCTCATATCCTATGTTGTGCTTCTGCATGAGCGTACGTCTAGGTGCATCAGGAGTCAGACCAGCCTGTCATGGCTATGAATCTTAGGGACTGCAGAGCAGACATGACTGAGAGGGCCGAGTCAGTGCACTGTGGATGTTGGGGAATTGCTTCTTGTCGGTGGAGGGATTTTTGCTGCCTGTAAAGCAGGTAAGACTGGATTCCAGGTGCTTGCCAGACCCTGCAGTGCTCTCTCATTACTCATGACTGCCTGAAGGGGAGGTTGCAGACTTGGACCTTCAGTGGGGTTATCTTGAGCTGTTCTGCGGGGGCTGTGATGAACTGAAAAGATTGGAGTACATTTGCAGTGTTGGACCCAGGTCATTACCAGAGTATGTGTGTTTGTGGAGGGGACTGGAATTCTTCTCATTGCTTTTTATCCCTCCGCCTTGGGCTCACTGAATTCTTTCTTTTCCAGCATCCAGGTGGAGAGGAGGTTTTGCTCGAACAGGCTGGTAGGGATGCCACAGAGAGCTTTGAAGATGTTGGGCACTCCACAGATGCCAGGGAAATGCTCAAAGAGTACCTCATAGGAGAGGTTCACCCGGTAAGGAACAGCTGGGTATGACCAATCCAGAGAGAACTCTGTGCATGCCCCCTCTGGGTAATCCAGCAGATAACTACATCAAGATCTGTCCTACTAAATATGAAGTTGCTGTGTACCTCCTTCCTCCACCCCAAAAAAACAAATCTCAGAACACATGCAGAAATGTAGGCTGTAGATTAAAATCTAAACAAATCTTCCCCATTCAGAGGCTTCTGAATACAATTTAGTCAATGTCCCTGCCACAAGGTGCACCTCTCACTGCTAGGCTGGCACCTCCTCCTGGTCACTCTGGGGTTAGCTCGAGACTGACATTCTTAGTCATGGTTGCACACCATCACTCCGACCCTGGTCTGCAGCTCCTCTCACTCCAGGACCCACAGCGGCTCCTTGGTGATTTAGTCCTCCAGCTAGGTCTCTCATCATTCCCCCTTCCAGGGTTCAGTCCATCAACAGTCATAGGCAGTCTGCCGTTCACTGCTTGAGTTCCGTGCCATGCCCTCGGGACCCAGGCTTGCCATCTTCTCTGGGATCCAGTCCAGGGACTCTCAGCTCAACAGTTTCGGGCTCCTTTCTCTCCCCTCACTGCTCCTTCCCTGGACTGCTTCCTACCTGTCTGGCTCCCCTTCTCTCTCTGGGTGTACCAGCTCCAAGAATCCCCTCCTTGGGAGTGACTGCTGCCTGCCTTCCTGCAGCCTATCCTAGCCACCCAGTCTGTAGCCCACTACCTGGCTTTACAGCCCCCCCCCCCCCATTTCTGCACATATGAGCCTCTCTAATTAACTGCCTCTAGCCTAAAGCTCCCCTGTTTGCAGTCTAATTAGCTGATTAACCCCCCACCTGGCCCAGTTCAGCTCCTGCCGGGCCAATGTGGGAGCTCACCCCATCACAGACCCTTAAAGAAATTCCTTTGAGAGGCTGTCTCTGCAGGGGCTGGGTCTGAACTCCTCCTTGCCTTATGGATCAGGGGTTGATGTGAGACAGTGAACCCTGCATTCTACGTGCTTTGTGATTAAACTTGCCGTAAAGCCAGTGCCTTTCAGATGTCAAGGCCTTGGTCACAGCCAGGGCACCAGAATGGGGGGCGGGAGGGAAGGGGCATGGCCCCATCACTCCCACTTTTTACTGGCTATAGGGGTGAGCAACAAGTGGGGAAGGGAGGGAAGAGGTGCAAGCGGGAGACGGGGCCACGGGGGGGAAGAGGCAGTGTGGCGCCGGTGGCCTCTGTTTGGGCGCCGGTGGCCCCACCGCTCTTAGGGAGCTGCTGCTGCTGCTGCTGGTCACAGCGAGGAGCTGAAGTTGAAATGTTCCAGGCAGCTGCCCAGGTGGTGCTGGCTGGGTGCCTGCTGATTCTTCTGTGATGGTTGAAAACTTCTTTCCAAAAGGCAAAGTTACAATGTTTGCAATTTTTTCTCCTCTTTTCTCCCCCACCCCTCCAAAAACCTGCAGTGCGATCGTAAAAACGAAGGCTCTAAGGTAAGAAGCAAGTGTTTTGTTCCCCCCCCGCCCCCCTTGTAACTTAGTGTCTAGGAGTCTGCTGGGTTCAATTAGCAGATATTTCATTTTGTTTCTACACAATATGTTAGGCATTAGCCTAGATGGAAAGGTTACACAAATCATAGGGATTGGACGCTGTGGTGAAGAGACCCAAGAAAGTTTGTGTGGGGGAAGGGGTTGAATGCTGCTTTGGAGAAGAGGGGGGGCTCCCGGCCGTGCCAGGAACAGCAGGGCTGTCGCATTGGATATGAAGTGGAAGAGAAAGATGGTATCTTGCTTTGCAAATGAGATATGGCTCATTCTTTAGGGAGCAGGGATTTGTTGTATTATTGCATTTATTTGGCAGGAAAAGTTATTTTTGTATACATATTTGTAAACCACTTCAACATGAGCCGCTAGACAGAAAGCCCACTGTTTAAAATTGATGATTGAGTTGCTAGAGTTGTCTTTCCCTCTTTTTTTGCCACAGTAATACCAACTTCTCTGGGTTCTCATTGCAAATCCAGTGTATAGATCAGGCAGATTGAGTTTGAGAAACTGGGAAATATGCAGGGTAAGGACCACACAAGAATTTATTGAGCAGATCCCCATGGTAGATGTAACTTTTAGTATGATGGCCTAAATCAGCCAACAGTTCTGGTTCAGACACAGGAGTGTTTAGCACCTGTCTGTCCCCAGAAGGTCTCATGGAACATAAGCAGGAGAGGAGCCATCCATTGCCTTGCAATTCTGACTGTGTAAATGTGGTCTACGGAGTCTGTCCATGCTCAGGTCTGGTACACGACACGTTTACTGAAAGAGGAATAAAGTGGGTTTTTGAACTAGTTCTAAGCATTATCTGTGCCTTGGTTTTTAACTCTTCCTCCCCAGTTCCTGTTGATAAAGATTTGAAACAACCATGATGTCCTCATTCAGTTTATTGAACTTGTCCTGAGAACATAAACTTTTGATTGTAAACATGTCCAGGGAAGTGCCCTACTAATCTGAAAGTGTTCCCCAGCAGCCAAGAGATTTAAGCCAATATCCCCAGGCGTTTGTGGCCTTTGTTGAAAACGGCCTTGCTTAGACAGGATCTGCTATTCTCATGTGCAGTATTAAAGTCTTGAGAGGTGATAAAATCCATACCATGGTTTGGTTTGTGATCTGTCAGAGGGCAAAAGATCCTTGAAAATATGAGTAACCTCTTCAAATGTGGAAACAAACTGTACCAGTACACAGCCAACTACACAACCACCCAAATGAAATGTCCATTATAGCGGATGAAAATGTGTAAGGATATCCTAGCAAGGTTAGTCCTATTTGTATTCTAGTGAGTGGCAGGTTGGAGGAACATGTCTTGTTTACAGTAATGTTACTTGTTTGCAAATTTATGCATGCAGTGGTGGCCAGAAAAAGGAGACATTTTACCTTGCCTCCTGTCCTATAAACACCTCCTATGCTTAGAATGAAATATCACAGTGCAAACACCACAATTCTGCAGTAAAATCAACAATGCAATAAAGTAAATATTTCCCTTTGATCTTGTAGGTGTTTTTAAGGCACCTGTCCCCTTGGTATCTAACTTTTAAGATCACCTCCTGTATCTTAACTTTAGTTAACATTTGTGTAATTAAAGAGGTCTTAGTGTGACATGGTTCGTAGCTTGGATGGGACAAGAATCTCTCAGTCCTTTCTACAGAAGGAGGGAAAAACCCTCCATCCAAATTTCCCCACTGCCAGGTACAACTAATGGGTTGCTTTTGAACAGTTGCACTCTTGTTAACTACTTATGTAGTGTTGACTTCCTCACTTTCACTATGTGCTCAGCAAAAGGCTACTCCTGTCAGTCTAACACAATCTTCCAGTTGCAACTCCAGCAGTGGAGGATGCTTTAAGGTACCAATGGTTGCTCATATCTAGGCCCTTCCTATTCTAAGGGCTGAAGAAACCTCTTGGAGGCAACCTGCTCACCTAACTCAAGATTAGCCATGTGATTTGCAGTGTGTGCTTGCAGGCCTTGACCAGCTTTTTCAAATACTAGTATCACAATGCACTGTTCTCACTTAGCACTTATGTAGTGATTGTTACCCCGAGAGGCTGGATATGAGACACAGACCACAACATCTCGTACTGATATGAGAAGGGAGCCATGGTGATGGTAGCTCAGGCCTCTTTTGGATACTACTAAGAGAACTGGAAATTGAAAGCTTTGGTGCCAGAATATGGATGTGTATCATACTGTCTGGTGTTCAAGTATCAACAGCAAAAAACTTGGCCTTGACAGGGCCAAGTTGTTAAATGCTTGGGGGGGGGAGGGGGAAGGACTTTTTTTCTGTTTTTAGTTACTGACTAGTGTCTTTTTGACGAGACTCTGCTACTGTAGTTGGCCTTAAAGCCTATGGGTATCCCTCTTGATGTCTTACGCTTCACTTTGTGTTCTCTTGATCTACCTTCCATAGGGAAAATAATATTTGAAGGATGGATGTGTGACAGGTTCCCCCCAGGGTGCCACCCAGAACTGGGGTACTACTGAGCTCCATGACCCACTAGCCTGGGCTCCCTCTCACACTGTACTGCTGTGACAAGCCCTCCAGCCTGCACTTTCACTAGCATACGCACAGGTAGGGGCACACCCAGCTGCAGTTACAAGCAGGCTCTCTGACCAGCCCCTGCATGGGCAGGCTACTCCCAGCTCCTCAGGCATGCACCCTCTCTGGTGTATAACCCAAAATTATACAGTCTTGTGCTGCACAGGGAACTGGACAGTGTAAGCTCATAAAATTTGCCCCTTCCCTCAATGTGGAGAAGAATATGCAACAGCCTTTTGCCCAGAGATATGCTGTATCTCCCCACACACTGCTGTAGATGAAGCAAAAGATAAAGTGCTTATAAGTGATAGCAAACAGATCAAAGCAGATTACCTAGCAAATAAACAAAAAATGCAAACTAAGCTTAATATACTAAATAGATTAGATACGAATAGCAGATTCTCACCCTAAGAAATTATAAAAGCAGGCTGCAGATTCTTAAGGGGCAAGCTGCATTTGCTTTGCAGCTTGGAATCCCCAAGTGTTTCATTCACAGGCTAAAAATTCCTTTAGCCTGGGTCCAGCACTTTCCCCAGTTCAGTCTTTGCTCCTCAGGTGTTTTCAGGAGTCTTCTTGTGTGGGGAGAAAAGAACACCACTAGATGATGTCACTCCCTGCCTTATATAGCTTTTTGCATCTGGTGAGAACCCTTTGTTCCCAAAACTTGGTTCCCAGACCAGTATGTGGGAAAATACGGACATCCCAAGATGGAGTCTGCAGATGTGGTCTCCTCACATGTCGTTGTAGAGTTGTAGCAGCCATCGCTCACAGGCTGTTTGGAGCCTTCACAGGAAGGCTTACCAGGTGGGAGATAAGCTTCTGCTAAGACCTATTGTTTTTTTCCCAAATTGCCCTAAATAGGTCCTTCCCCATTCATTATCTAGACTGAAAGCATATTGTCTAGTGGGCGTTGCCCAGGTGTATCTACATTTGAAATACAGATACATAGTCAATATTCATAACTTCAGATACAAAAATGATACATGCATACACATAAAATAATCCTATTCAGGAAATCATAACCTTTTCAATAACACCACACGACTTACCTTGCATGAAATATATTTATAGTTGTCATAATCATATGTCACTGAAGTGCAGTGTCACAGGATCATGTTTATGCTGGGTGTAGTGGGTTAACGGTTGTCCCTCCCCTTCTGGCTCAGTGGGAGGGCCACACCCCAGGGCCAGGGCAGGGCCAGGCAATAATACTGTCTAGGCCCCTCAGGCCAGGCAGAGCAAGCAAACAAACAAACAAATGGTCTATTGCCTGAAGTTCTGGCTCAGACAGACGGCAGACAAACACTGGCTTTGGCCAAAGACTGGGAAGCTGCCACCCCAGGGTGGGGTTGGCAGCAGCAGCTAGGGGGATCCAGGCCCACCCTGCTCCACCAGCCCAAGGCCCTAACAGTGGCAGAGGGTTCCACCACTGGGTCAGCAGGGCTCATACTGCAATATGCTGACTTGGGTTCTAACACCAAAACTGGACCAGCGTCTGGTTTCCCTGGGCTACTTCCTACCATGGTCTTGATGAGGGGTTTCGTGTACTGGGGTTTTCCGTCTCCTTGGGATATATGGTGAGCAGCAGTCCCGGCAGTTCTTCTCCTGGGTCAGTCTCCTCTAGGGGCAGGGCACAGCACACCTTAGGTTCAGCTGCAGGGTTCTGCACCAGGTTGGAGACATCTTCTTCCTTTCCTGGCTCAGGCTCAACTGGGCTAAAGGACCTGTCCTTTATACTTCCTGTCCTGCCCCTTAGCTTCTGGCGGAAGGGGTGGAGCTGGCCTGGCTCCACGCACTTGGGATCAGAGTGGCTCCTCCCCCCTCTGGCTCAGTGGGAGGCCACTCCACCTCATTACACTGTGCCTTTCTGATCTGCCCAGTGAGTCTCCCAGTCAGGTCCTCTAGTTTAGACAGCCTTTTGTTTGTTGGTGAGCTGGCACTTTCACCTAATCTGTGGTGATGTCCTTTAATGCATGCTTAGATGCTGTTTGAAGGATGGTTAAGGCTACAATTTGATCAGGGAAGTCACGGAATCCATGACTTCAGCCCGCAGTGGCTGGGAGCTGCAGGCTACCCCCACCTCCCGTGGTGGCTGGGTGCTTCGGAGTACTCCTGCTGCCTGTCTCCCACAGCTCCCCAGCTGCCACGGATGTGGGGGAATCCCCTGGAGCTCCCCAAGCCCCATGGGCAGTGGGGGATCCCAGGTAGCTCCTCAGCCACCAGTGGCAGGGAATCCCCCGGTAGCTGCCCAGACTAAAGGGGAAAAGTGTACTCTCTGAATGCTGGTGGTGCCTGTGTAGATACCCCACATTTCAAGGGGGTGGATTAAGAATTGAATGGTAGCCTTCGCTGCTCTAGCTCAGGAGAGCTAGGCATGGTTCCCTCTGGAGATTGTCAAAACAGCTGACCAGTTTACTAGTTGATCTAGTAAAATGAAGCCCCCAAACCCCATCTTTCCAGGCCTCTGTGTACATTGCTGCCTGTGGCTCCGGACCGGAGGGAAAAAACTGAGTCCTTCAGTGTTTCTTCCACAGAGCTGGTGGTTTTGTGTTTACACCAATTGGGATACTGAATAAACCTTGCAAGCAAATTATTACTTTGTTTTTGTTCTAAAGATCAGCAGCACCTCAGTGTGGGATTTGAACCTCACTCCCCTGACATCAGCAGAGTGTTATTTCCACACCTTGAACCGCAGACCTCTGTTTGCATCATTCGGTGTGTCCTGATCACTGAACTGTTAGTGTTGTCAGATTCAACCCAGGAGACAGACCTAACCACCTGGGTTTGGCCTGAAATCACGGATTCTGTGTCAGCATCACCAAGTGATCTCTAGGGCTTCTCCTGAAATCTTGGGGACTCCCGGATCAGAACCTGGGTGGGGAGGCATATTGGAAAACTACCCTTGAAAGGATGGGGGTGGAGAATCTGTAATAAATGGAATCTAATTAAGGAATTAAATGTGTGTCTTGCAGTTGGCTTCTCCTTGTACTTGACTAGGAGACTTGGTCTGGTAACAGCTCTGCTTTAGACAGCCCTTTCATTAGACATCCTGAAGAGGCAACATCATCTTTTTCTGCAGTCTGTTGGGAGGGTCTGTTTGTTCTGTTCAGCCATGGAGAGCATCGTTCAAACCAGCACAAAACCCAGGGTAGTTATACAGAACAGCAGGCCTTTCAAATTCTTCTCTTCTTATTTCAACCCTATTTCATAAACCGATGCAGAGCCACATGCTTCAATAAAGGGTGTATAGCCATGGGTGCCAGCCTGAGCAGCTGTGCTGAGCATGAGAAGGAGAACTTACGTCATTGCACAGCTTACTGTGGTGGATGGTGAGCCTCCAAGGGGATCTAAAGAAACTGGAAGATTGAGCAGCACTATGGAAAATGCATTTTAACTTGGATAAATCCAACATAATGCTCACTGGCGGGGAAGAAAGATCTATCCGCTTCTGATGGGTTCTGAAATTGCAGGATGCTCTAAGGAGAAAGTTCAGTGGAGAAGAGCAGTCCAGTGTGCTGCAGCAGTCTAGGGGAACAAGTAGGTGGCTCAGGTGTACTTAAAAATAATAACAAAATATGGAAATAATACATGAAATAGATAAAAGATGTTGCCTCTTTGATATCACTTTCCTTTTGAGGATCTCAAAGTTCTTCTCCAGCACAAATGATGGTATCCCTGCATCTAAAACAGCATCTTAATTTCAAAGACAGCATAAATTGCGAAGGGCAGCACATTGGTTAGAGGTGTATTGGGACTTACGGAGGATGAGACACCCTAGAGGACCCTGGAAAGGGGAAGTGTTGTAGGGGTATTCAGTTCTCAGAAGGTCCTTCCTTTCTTCTTCCCCATAGCATGAAGACAAGGGATCACATATCCCTCTCATACTTCATCCATTTCACACTAAGTCAAAGGAAAGAGAGTATTTTTACACATTGTATAGTCACTTTGTGAAACTTACTTTCACTGAAGATCAATACTCTTCTTGTATATACAATCATATATTTTAAAAACCCCAAACCAGCCCTGGGCTGGCTTTGTGACTCCTTGTTATCTGACACCTTTTTCACAAACACTAAAACTAACTCACTTTTAAAAAAAAAAAATGAAAGAGGGGATGATGATGTGGACACACGATATGCAACTCTTCAAGCTAAACTATGAAGGGGAAGAATCTTAGACATCATGGCATCAGTTGATTGCCTGGGGGAAAAAATCTTTCCCAATCTCCATGTTAAATACAAAATTACGGTTTTGTCGAGATGTTTTATAGATGTTTATACTTTCCTCTGAAACACCTTGCATCCAGGATCAAAATACCTGATATCTGGCTAGCTGAGCCAACAATTTGATGTTTTTGGCAAATCCTATGTTTCTTTTGTGATGTGGGCTAGTTACAGGCTTTGTCTGTCTTAGGAGATGGGGTAGCATGTCCCTTAATGGCTGTAGTATCTATCCACATAGTATCCCTATGTAATAAAGTATAGTTGTGACCAGAGGTCCCGATCAAGATTGGACCCTGTTGTGCATAGAGATAGATGTGGTCCTTGACCTAAAATGCTTATAATGAAAGAAGAGACGGGGGAGGCTGAGATTAATGTATATAACATTTTGAGGGTTTTTAATACATAAATATCAACTTTCCCCTACCTGCCCCTTCTAGGCATTAATTGTTGACTGACTTCTTGTAGGTGTTATGGAAGAATGGATCTTTAAAAGTGATTTGAAGGAGGACAGGGTTAGTAGCCTTACAAATCAGTTCAGGGAGGTAGTCCCATAAATAAGGAGTGACATGGCAGAAAGCACAAAGCTATTTATGGAAGGAACAGACAAGTGAGTGGTCAGTAATGTAATCACCAGGAGATTGGAAGAAAGTTGGGGATAAATATGGAAGGACAGAGTAGTAGAGGGCTTTGGTGGAAAGAGAAGAAACTTGAACTTGACCTGGTGGACGAGAGTTAGGCAGCAGAGGGAATTACAGGAGGAGGATGTGATGTGGTTAGACAGGTGGGCAAGGAAGATGACTTTAGAAGCTGTGTTTTGACTAGATTAGAGGGCAGCAATGGTGGCTATGAGGTTCCAGCAGCTGAGACCAGAGATGAAGGCCTGAATGAGAGTTTCAGCTGCCTGGACAGAAGAGGATGAATTGGAAATTTGATGGAGGAAGTGTTAGGATTTGGAGACATCCTGGATATGTGTAGTCAGTTCAAGGGAGGAGTTGAAGAAAATTCCTAGATCCTATGCCTGAGTGTCAAGAAGGTTGGTGGTGTCAACAGTCACTGGGGGAAGTAGATACAGTTTTGGAGTCCATTTTTGGATATATTAAATTGTTGGTGAGACATCCGTGTCAGATGTGGAATTTGGTGGAAGGACAAGAAGTCTGGAGTGGAAAGGTAGATTTACAAGTAATCATAATCCATAGCACATGAAGTAGTGTGAACAGATCACCCAGAGAAAGAGAGAAGAGGAGGGGGCTGAGGCTGGAGCCCTGTAGGATTCCCATGGAGACTGGGAGATGGGGAGGAGTTGAACCTGCCAGAAAAGATGCTGAAGGAATGATCAGACAGAACCAGGTAAAAGCCAAGGGAGGAAAAAGTTTGAGGAGGATGAGACTGACCATGTCAAGCAGCGGGGGGGTCAAAAGGATGAGAATGGAATACAGGCTCAGTGATTTAGCCAGGAAGAGATCATTCAGACTTGGTGAGAGCAGTTTTGGTCGAACGCCAGGTGCAGGAGCCACACTGGAGGGGGATCTATGATGTAGCTGCAGGAGAGCAACTTGAGGTAATGGTTGTAGATGGCACATTCAATGAGTTCAGAGGTGAAGGGAAGAAGTTGGATGGTTGGTGCAGACAGGTGGGGTAAAGAGTTCATTTTGCTTTTAAGGATGGGTAAATCCAGCACATGGTTGTATTTAGAGGGGGTTTGAAGTGTGAGGTTGAGGAGGGAGTGGAGTCAGGGAGGCAAGTGAAGAGATGTGGTAGAGAGCAAGTGAGAACCCTGTGTTGGTTATGGAAGGGAAAAGAGATATGGGAAAGGGAGGAAGATGTGAGGGTTTTTCTGTCCCCCTCTCTATGGCAACTACATGTTCAGGGTTGTAGTTCTGTCAGTATAACTCGTATAATGTATCTCTCTTTTTTCTCTTCAGGATCCAAACACGACATCCTCAAGCCAGTCAAGGTATAGTACCCTGTTTATATAGGAATAAAGAGGTCTGAGGGCTGGGGCACTCTGTAGCATTACATATTAATTCTGTGCCTGTCAGTGTACAGAGCAGAAATCCCAGAACCTTAATGCAGAGCTCTTGAGTGCAGCCAGTCCAAGATAAGTGGCCAAATTGCAGCCCAATGAGTTCTATGTGAGTCCACAGTTCCCCTCTTTAATATGCAGGGGACAAGTCCCAGCATGCAAAGCGCCATCCTGTTCAGAACAGCTAGGCCTCCTAGCGATCTGGGACTTTGTCTTTGGTTCACACTTTCATTTTAA
Source organism: Trachemys scripta elegans (assembly GCF_013100865.1). Lineage (NCBI taxonomy): Eukaryota > Metazoa > Chordata > Testudines > Emydidae > Trachemys > Trachemys scripta. Next base: position 3,933,241 of record NC_048310.1, on the reverse strand, counting down.
ATATTACCCTGGTTGCAAACTGCTGCACTGTAATGCCAATTTAGGTGAATGTCATAGATTCCTGGCACACTGTGACTGCATTATATGGATTGGCAGATTTGTGGGAGCTGCTGTTTTACTGTAGAGTGGCCAGTCTAGTTTAGCTGAAGTCCCAGGTAGGGTTGCCAGGTGTCCAGTTTTTGACTGGAATGCCCAGTCAAAACGGGACCCTGGCAGCTCCGGTCAGTGCTGCTGATTGGACTGCTAAATGTCTGGTTGACGGCGCAACGGGGCTTAGGCAGGCTCCTGGAAGCAGCCGGCATATCCGGCTCCTAGGTGCAAGGGTGGCCACGGGGGCTCCGCACGCTGCCCCCGCATGCTGCCCCCGCCCCGAGCACCAGCTCCAGAGCTCCCATTGGAGCCCGACACGCTGGCTGCTTCCGGGAGCCCCGGGGAACCCTCATCCCCTCTCGCACCCCAACCCCCTGCCCAGCCCAGAGACCCCACCCTGCACCCTGAATCCCTCATTTGTGGCCCCAGCTGAAGCCCTTAGCTCCTCCCACACCCCAATGCCCTGCCCCAGCCCAGTGAAAGTGAGTGAGAGTGGGGGAGAGCGAGTGATGGAGGGAGGGGGAATGAAGTGAGCAGGGGCGGGGCCTCAGGGAAGGGGTGGGGCCTTGGGGCAGAGGGCAGGGCAAGACTGTTCAGTTTTGTGTAATTAGAAAGTTGGCAACCCTAGTCCCAGAAGTATGTAGAGTCAGAACAGGTTTCTGGATTTCCATAACTGATGTAGAAGGCCTTCTTCTGTAAGAAAGCCAGTCAGCTTGGCTGGAGGTGAGCTCCTCTCAGTGTCTAAATATGTGGTCTCTCAGAGAATTTCCCAGATCAAACCAGTCCAGATTTGAGCATGTTGGACATTAGGAATAAATTATTAATTTGCTGCTGTCTTCTGTTTTGTGTTGTGTGTTGATTTTTTTCCCTCTCTTCTGTAGTTTCTGGTCAACATGGCTAATCCCCATCTTCGGCGCACTGGTCATAGGCTTAATGTACCGATATTACATGTTGGATGGGAAATCTTCTTGATCTGGCCTCGCTGGAACCTTGAGAAGCATGAGAGCACACGCATGCGAGCAAGAGCTCTGGGGTTTTGGGTTTCTTAAACCTTGCGTATTTTGTTCTTAGCTTTGAGTCTGTCTAGCAATAGTGGTGTCTGCAAAGCCAAGCTACTGTTAGAGAGTGTCTGTCCAGACTCTGGGATCCACTGCCCTGTCTCGCATTCTCTTCAGAGTCTTGTATGTGCGTTGGGGCAGGGGGTGAGGTGCAGTGTCCTAATATTCCATTCTATGTCTAGTCTGTCTCGCTGTAATGATCAATCATGGGTAACGTTTCTTTTAACACCTTTTTGTTAATCCCAGCAATGTGGAACAGCTGCTAGCGTGTGAGCCTTTGAAAGGCCTTTCTCTTTCATGTGAGTGAGCATTGTCAAAGAAACTGCAAGCTGTCTACAATCCCATCCAGCAGAAGTGTTCTGAGCCTGAGCAGAACAGCTTTCCCGGTGCACCCAGGCAACACTAACAGGAGCAGCAGGAAATTGCTAGCTCTTGTTGTCTCTTCATATATGTGGCTGTTTTTAAATGGTTAAGCAAATATATATATTTTAAAATTGATCCATTTCACTTTGTAATATTTGTCTGTCCTGTAAAATGAGAGCTCACAGCTGTTGTACTTGGGACCCCAGCTCCATAGGAACTGATAGCTGGCTTCTTGGAACAGTCTCTTCTCTCCATCTTGACACACATTCTTGGGTTAAAACACATTCCTATTTAAAACATGAGGATGGGCTGGACAAAAACTATCCCTTCCCTTGTACTGCCTGGGTTCCTGGGGTGGGCTAGCAGGAAGAGTAGCCGTTAGAACTCCCTGCTTGGGATCGGTGTATGATATTCTGGTTTTCTCTTGGGACTGGAGTGTGGATGGTCCTGTTTTCCTGTGTCTATTCCAGAAGTTACCCTCTGCTGCCAGCCCAAACAGGGAAGAGAGGCAGCACAAAGCATGCTTTACGCATCATAAGGCATTGATCTTTCCTATCTCTTCCAGGAGTGTAGTCCTATGGCTCTACAATCTGGGGTAACTGCAGTGAGAAATACAATACAACACCAGGTAGAAAAGAGGAATTAGTGTTCTGGTTCCTACCATCCCTCTGTGATTTTTAATGTTTCTAACTTGCTCTGAGACTCTTTCCCAATTGGGGGCATATTGGCAATGAGGAGAGCACTGGAGCAGAGCTTGTCATTGGATAGTAGATAAGGAATGCCCTCCTTTCTTTATTGCTTCTCTTTTTACTGCATGCTTCTGTCCTGTATATGAGAACACTATCTGGAAGGAGTTTTTTTTTTTTTTTTTTTTTTAAGCTGCTTGTTATTCCCCACTTCCATGCAGCCAGTGTGCTCCCCAAAGTTGCTGTTTAGTTGAGTCTTTGAATTCTGGGAATTGCAGGCTTGTTTTTTCAATGTAAAAAGCCATTAAGTCTCTCTTGATAGGAAAGAATGACTATTCAAATGGCCTTAACTCCCCTCCAACATGCGGGATCCTGTCACTACCACCGCCATGTCACTCACGTGGCTTAGCACTAATTAGCAGGCTTTTGGGGCTGCTGCCTCTGAGTCATCTTCCATATCAGGATTCCTTAGAACGGAAGTATTAAAAGGCCCATCTCTTTTTGGTGCAGGACTCCCCTCCTCTGCTGTGGATTATGTTCTGTCTTCTATTGTGAACTGCGGGAGGTAGAAAGGTACCATCCATAGTGTGGGGAATCCTTGCGTTACGGTGTGGTGCTGAGAACTGCTAAAACAGTTTTTAGCCTTTCCATCCATTACAAGCTGTCCTTGGTCTGCTGCTACAGGGGAAGGGACTGAACCCAAGGTTAACTTTAACAGTTCATCAGGTGTGTGTGTGTGTGGGGGGGGTCCAGTTGTACGAGGGGTATACATTTGAGCCAAGCACAATCCATTGGGAAAGATCTTGCAAATATCCATGATTTTAAAAATATTTAAAAAGGATATATTGGGTAGGGTTACCATACTTAACAAATAAAAAAAGAGGACCCTCCACGGGGTCCTGGCCCCGCCCATTTCCCACCCCCCAC